>NW_020842858.1:0-1125 GCF_003676395.1 Aethalodelphis obliquidens | reverse complement strand
TCTCTAATGATTAATGATGTTGAGCATTCTTTCATGTGTTTGTTGGCAATCTGTATATCTTCTTTGGAGAAATGTCTATTTAGGTCTTCTGCCCATTTTTGGATTGGGTTGTTTGTTTTTTTGGGACTAACCTGCATGAGCTGCTTGTAAATTTTAGAGATTCATCCTTTGTCAGTTGCTTCATTTGCAAATATTTTCTCCCATTCTGAGGGTTGTCTTTTGGTCTTGTTTATGGTTTCCTTTGCTGTGCAAAAGCTTTTCAGTTTCATTAGGTCCCATTTGTTTATTTTTCTTTTTATTTCCATTTCTCTAGCTGGTGGGTCAAAAAGGATCTTGCTGTGATTTATGTCATAGGGTGTTCTGCCTATGTTTTCCTCTAAGAGTTTGATAGTGTCTGGGCTTACAATTAGGTCTTTAATCCATTTGGAGCTTATTTTTGTGTATGACGTTAGGGAGTGTTCTAATTTCATTCTTTTAGATGTAACTGTCCAGTTTTCCCAGCACCACTTATTGAAGAGGCTGTCCTTTCTCCCCTGTGCATTCCTCCCTCCTTTATCAAAGATAAGGTGACCATATGTGCCTGGGTTTATCTGTGGGCTTTCTATCCTGTTCCATTAATCTATATTTCTGTTTTTGTGCCAGTACCATACTGTCTTGATTACTGTAGCTTTGTAATGTAGTCTGAAGTCAGGGAGCCTGATTCCTCCAGCTCCGTTTTTCATTCTCAAGATTGCTTTGGCTGTTCGGGATCTTTTGTGTTTCCACTAAATTGTGAAATTTTTTGTTCTAGTTCTGTGAAAAATGCCAATGGTAGTTTGATAGGGATTGCACTGAATCTGTAGATAGCTTTGGGTAGTCGAGTCATTTTCACAATGTTGATTCTTCCAATCCAAGAACATGGTATATCTCTCCATCTGTTTGTACCATCTTTAGTTGCTTTCATCAGTGTCTTATAATTTTCTGCATACAGGTCTTTTGTCTCCTTAAGTAGGTTTACCCCTAGATATTTTATTCTTTTTGTTGCAGTGGTAAATGGGAGTGTTTTCTTGATTTCACTTTCAGATTTTTCATCATTAGTGTATAGGAATGCCAGAGATTTGTGTGCATTAATTTTGTATCCTGCTA
>NW_020842857.1:0-1125 GCF_003676395.1 Aethalodelphis obliquidens | reverse complement strand
GGTTTAAACCAGGATCCTCATGGAATGTGCGCCAACACCCCTGCGAGACTCCTCCTCCTCCCTTCACCAGGTATTATGGATTATACGGATGGCCCCAGGCTGCTCTGCTGCTGGGATTCCGTCCCTGGCGGTCCACCTGGCTCGGGCTGAGAGAACACACGCGTGCTTGAGGATGGTGCACGCGCGCACCGAGGGAAAGGGCGATACCATCTAGTGATGCGTGCTCTATATCCCCTCAACATTTCATTTGCTGCCCATCGTGCCTGGGTGTCCGCACGTAAATGTGAAAGCAATGTAGCGGAGACGCCTTCACAGCGTGCCGCCATCAGGACAAAGAGCCCCGCTGTCCAACAACACCCTGGCCTCGGGCCCTGCAATTCCTCTCCTGAGCACTCTCCCCTCCATCACAGCTAAAGGATGTCTTCCGGAAACCCTGAGACACGCTCAGGGCAACTGTGCCTCCTCAGACTAAGAGCCAGTGACCTTTGGGGAACACACCAACTCTAAGCACATATGGCTCCACACAGTGGACGCGCCCGGAAGATCAAGAGATCTTCCACAAGGGAAGGGCACACGGCCGAATATGACGGCCTCCGCCAAAAGCGGCTCATAGGGACCCACGACAAGGGCACGTGAGGAACACCTGGACTAATCAAGGCAGACTCACCAGCAGGCATACTTCCTGGCCTGCTGTTAGGACAGACGACCTACCCTTGTAGTACACACAAAGGTAATGGCATGGGAACCATTACGAGGCCCAACGTGGCGGGGCAAACTGTTGCAGCAATTGGGTCTCTTGCAGTGCTGCCTGGCACTTTCACACTCTGGGTCCGTCAGTGACGTGACCTTGGTGAAACCGTGGGGCCCAGGTCCTCTAGAAGCAACGTGTTACCTACAGCCGCGCAACAAGAGAACCCGGCCAACAGCCTAGACACCTGAACCGGTATGACTTCTCTGGACTGTGGCCAGGCACGCCGTACACCACAGTCTCAAAGCACCAGCGGGTGGCAGGAGCAAAGATCCCCGCACCACACATCCTCTCGGGCCCGGAAACCTGTAGCCTTTCCTTGGCGGCCGACTCCCTTTCCGCATGGTTTTGCCCAGTGACCTCCGGGAAGGTCTGCA
>NW_020842856.1:809-1125 GCF_003676395.1 Aethalodelphis obliquidens | reverse complement strand
CCCTTCCCCGAAGCCTGACCCTCACCCGTCTCCTAATCCTAACCCGTACGCTGACACTAACGCGCACCCTCACACGTACGCTCCCCATAAAGCGTTGTCGTACCCTCACCTGAACCCTAAATCGTCCCCGTCCCCTAACCCTAACCCTAGCCCGAACCCTAACCCTAACCCATCCCCGAAGCCTGACCCTCACCCGTCCCCTTTTCCTAACCCGTACGCTAACGCTAACCCGCGCAATCACACGTACGCTCTCCCTAAAGCGTTGTCGAACCCTCTCCTGGACCCTAAACCGTCCCCGTCCCCTAATCCTAACCCT
>NW_020842856.1:416-709 GCF_003676395.1 Aethalodelphis obliquidens | reverse complement strand
AACCCTAACCCTAGCCCGAACCCTAACCCTCACCCATCCCCGAAGCCTGACCCACACCCGTCCCCTTTTCCTAACCCGTACGCTAACGCTAACCCGCGCAATCACACGTACGGTCGCCCTAAAGCGTTGTCGAACCCTCACCTGGACCCTAAACCGTCCCCGTCCCCTAACCCTAACCCTAGCCCGAACCCTAACCCTAACCCTTACCCGAAGCCTGACCCTCACTCGTCCCCTAATCCTAACCCGTACGTTGACACTAACCCGCGCCCTCACAAGTACGCTCCCCCTAAAGC
>NW_020842856.1:0-316 GCF_003676395.1 Aethalodelphis obliquidens | reverse complement strand
CCCTTCCCCGAAGCCTGACCCTCACCCGTCTCCTAATCCTAACCCGTACGCTGACACTAACGCGCACCCTCACACGTACGCTCCCCATAAAGCGTTGTCGTACCCTCACCTGAACCCTAAATCGTCCCCGTCCCCTAACCCTAACCCTAGCCCGAACCCTAACCCTAACCCATCCCCGAAGCCTGACCCTCACCCGTCCCCTTTTCCTAACCCGTACGCTAACGCTAACCCGCGCAATCACACGTACGCTCTCCCTAAAGCGTTGTCGAACCCTCTCCTGGACCCTAAACCGTCCCCGTCCCCTAATCCTAACCCT
>NW_020842855.1:0-1126 GCF_003676395.1 Aethalodelphis obliquidens | reverse complement strand
CTGGAGAGTTGAGACCCATTCCACGGGTCTCAACTCTCCAGGTTTAAGGTATTCTTCCTTCAGCCAAAACATGCATGTGAAACCTAGAGTATGATCAACCATTTGATCGGGAGACGTGTTCAAATATGTCTCAGTTTTTGTACCCTGGTACTCGGGTGCAACATTCCAGATGCTTTACTAACACTCTCCCGACTTGGAGAGTCAGTCCCTTTAACCTCCTGTTTGGCCCAGTTTGCAATATCTGCGGAAAATGATCAGGAATAGTGAGAACTAATGAGAGACTAGCTGGAGATGTCTGGACGGGCAAATTTAACTCTCATTTCCCACCAGGAAGAGGAATTATCCAAAGGCTCAGCGTGCAGTGCCGAAACCAGATTAGGGCCTGAAGCCATCCTGCGGTGTTGCAGCCAGCTCACAAGAAAGCGAGTTAAAGAAAGGAGCTCAGGGGCACTGTAATTCACAAACCTGCAGAGTTATAAATGACAGCAATCGTCCAAAAATATACTGAAGTAAGGCTGCCAAGAGGACTTGTAAGCGGGGCAGAATTGCAGGAAACCGATTTCAGGAGGTAGACTGGAATTGCATTGAAAGCATAGGAAAAGAGGCAGAACGTCCACAATGATGCACTTGGCCAAAAAGGGCGTATGCGTTTTTTCCTGAATATATTCAGGAAAAAACGCATACGCCCTTTTTGGCCAACCAAGCAAACTTGTAAAGGAAATCTGCACTGCAATGAAGTCTCACTTCCCCCCGCTCAAAAGAGCCATCTGAAAAAAATGTAAAATCCAAAAAGGCAGGACAGGCCATGGAGAACTGGGAGCCTTGTTATGCTGATGGGCGGGATGTAAATTGCCAACAGACACTAGGGAGAAGTGTATGGTGTTTCCTGAAACATCTAAAAAACTAAGCAACAGAGCATAGGGCACTTCCACTTATGGTCCTATAGCTTAGGGAAATTAAAATCAAAAAGACACAGCCACCCCAAAGTTTGGGACACCTCTGTTTACAAGAACGTCTTTTACAGTACAAGTTCAATATCACAGAAAGTGAAAAATGGATAAAAAACTTGTGGTACTTACGTACAATGCAGTATCACTCATTATGCTGCTACGGGCCTTATGACATA
>NW_020842854.1:0-1126 GCF_003676395.1 Aethalodelphis obliquidens | reverse complement strand
CGTTCTAGGATTAGAGCCTATTTTCTGGGAAGTTCCTGTGGTGGGAATGAGTGTGGTCCACTCGGGGACCTGCGGGAAGGCTGTGTATTTCCGCGCAAGGATGGGGAGGGGGTGGGTGTCAGAACCTGCAAAGCCTTTCAGTGGTGGGGAGTCTGTCTTCTACAAACAATAGGAACCGTTGCATGGTTCTAAGCACGAGAGTATTTGGTTTTTAAGACAATCACTTTGTTATACCTGTAACTTATATAATTTTGTACATCAACTATATCTCAATAAAAAATCACTGTGTTTGTAGTGAGGAGAATGGATTGGAGGCTGCAAGAGTGCAGAGCACATGTGGTACCTGATAGTTGTTAATAAGTATGGGATGGATGTTGACTACATGTCATTTAATGAATAGATGCTCTGATACGAATTATATGGGCTCCAAACCATTCTCCTCACTACAAACACAGTGATTTTTTATTGAGATATAGTTGATGTACAAAATTATATAAGTTACAGGTATAACAAAGTGATTGTCTTAAAAACCAAATACTCTCGTGCTTAGAACCATGCAACGGTTCCTATTGTTTGTAGAAGACAGACTCCCCACCACTGAAAGGCTTTGCAGGTTCTGACACCCACCCCCTCCCCATCCTTGCGCGGAAATACACAGCCTTCCCGCAGGTCCCCGAGTGGACCACACTCATTCCCACCACAGGAACTTCCCAGAAAATAGGCTCTAATCCTAGAACGTCCCCATCATGGTAGAAAGTTCTCTTGGACAGTGGTGCTTGGAAAATGAATGTGATTTAACCAAGTGATGAGGGAGGTGGCCGTTCTAGGATTAGAGCCTATTTTCTGGGAAGTTCCTGTGGTGGGAATGAGTGTGGTCCACTCGGGGACCTGCGGGAAGGCTGTGTATTTCCGCGCAAGGATGGGGAGGGGGTGGGTGTCAGAACCTGCAAAGCCTTTCAGTGGTGGGGAGTCTGTCTTCTACAAACAATAGGAACCGTTGCATGGTTCTAAGCACGAGAGTATTTGGTTTTTAAGACAATCACTTTGTTATACCTGTAACTTATATAATTTTGTACATCAACTATATCTCAATAAAAAATCACTGTGTTTGTAGTGAGGAGAATGG
>NW_020842853.1:613-1126 GCF_003676395.1 Aethalodelphis obliquidens | reverse complement strand
CAATGGAATATTACTCAGCCATAAAAAGAAACGAAATTGAGCTATTTGTAATGAGGTGGATAGACCTAGAGTCTGTCATACAGAGTGAAGTAAGTCAGAAAGAAAAAGACAAATACCGTATGCTAACACATATATATGGAATTTAAGAAAAAAATGTCATGAAGAACCTAGGGGTAAAGCAGGAATAAAGACGCAGACCTCTTAGAGAACGGACTTGAGGTTATGGGGAGGGGGAAGGGTGAGCTGTGACAGGGCGAGAGAGAGTCATGGGCATATACACACTAACAAAAGCAGTAAGGTAGATAGCTAGTGGGAAGTAGTCGCATGGCACAGGGATATTGGCTCGGTGCTTTGTGACAGCCTGGAGGGGTGGGATGGGGAGGGTGGGAGGGAGGGAGACGCAACAGGGAAGACATATGGGAACATATGTTTATGTGTGACTGGTTCACTTTGTTGTAAAGCAGAGACTAACACACCATTGTAAAGCAATTATACCCCAATAAAGATGTTAAA
>NW_020842853.1:0-513 GCF_003676395.1 Aethalodelphis obliquidens | reverse complement strand
CAATGGAATATTACTCAGCCATAAAAAGAAACGAAATTGAGCTATTTGTAATGAGGTGGATAGACCTAGAGTCTGTCATACAGAGTGAAGTAAGTCAGAAAGAAAAAGACAAATACCGTATGCTAACACATATATATGGAATTTAAGAAAAAAATGTCATGAAGAACCTAGGGGTAAAGCAGGAATAAAGACGCAGACCTCTTAGAGAACGGACTTGAGGTTATGGGGAGGGGGAAGGGTGAGCTGTGACAGGGCGAGAGAGAGTCATGGGCATATACACACTAACAAAAGCAGTAAGGTAGATAGCTAGTGGGAAGTAGTCGCATGGCACAGGGATATTGGCTCGGTGCTTTGTGACAGCCTGGAGGGGTGGGATGGGGAGGGTGGGAGGGAGGGAGACGCAACAGGGAAGACATATGGGAACATATGTTTATGTGTGACTGGTTCACTTTGTTGTAAAGCAGAGACTAACACACCATTGTAAAGCAATTATACCCCAATAAAGATGTTAAA
>NW_020842852.1:0-1126 GCF_003676395.1 Aethalodelphis obliquidens | reverse complement strand
CTTCGGGGTCTTTTGTGTCTCCATACAGATTTTAAGATTATTTGGTCCAGCTCTGTAAAAAAATG
Source organism: Aethalodelphis obliquidens (assembly GCF_003676395.1). Taxonomy (NCBI): domain Eukaryota; kingdom Metazoa; phylum Chordata; class Mammalia; order Artiodactyla; family Delphinidae; genus Aethalodelphis; species Aethalodelphis obliquidens. The sequence goes on along the minus strand of NW_020842852.1, from coordinate 1,061 downwards.
CCACTGGTAATTTGATAGGGATTGCACTGAATCTGTAGATTGCTTTGGGTAATACAGTCATTTTCACAATATTGATTCTTCCGATCCAAGAACATGGTATATCTCTCCATCTGTTTGTGTCATCTTTGATTTCTTTCATCAGTGTCTTATAGTTTTCTGAGTACAGGTCTTTTACCTCCTCTAGGTAGGTTCATTCCTAGGTTCATTCCTAGGTGTATTCTTTTTGTTGCAATGGTAAATGGGAGTGTTTCCATTCTTGACATTTTTCACCAAACAGGAAGGGTGCACAGATGTTGAGCTGTCCAAAGGGATAAACATATCATCTAGTTTTTTCTAACCCTCCTTTTGTAGATGCTATTGGTGCTCTGCCCAGATCAATTTGACCAGCCAGGACAGCCAAACCCCCAGCTGCTTGTGCGTGCTGCAGCTGACAGCTTACATCTGTGATGTTCTCAGGAGTGCCCTTGGCTAACTGGGACGGCCAATGATAGAGGCAAAAGAGCCTGAACACTTTGCCCTGTCTCTGCAGTGAGATTTGTGCTCCAGAATCTGTCTTGTGTCAAGCCAAGGTTAGATTTTGCCTAAGATCACATCCTTGCTTGATTCCTTCTCCTGCCCTATTCGGCTTCCCTTACTTGTATACAGTTTTCCCCTGAGTATACTCCTTCAATAAACCCGTCTCGGGCTCTGTTTCCAGAACACTCAACCTAAAATCCACCCTTAAACACAGGCAATACAACTCCTACTTCATTTCTTTCAATCACACTTACCACTCTGTATGACAATTTTTTTATACACATGCACATTATACACATTCCTTAATAGGCTATAGAATCCTTGACGGCAGGGAATATGTGGGGTCTTTTCCCCTCTCCTTAAGCACTAGTATACATGTAATAGGAACTTTAAAAAAAATGGTAAGCTGAACCTAACTGAATATAAAGGCCAGATCACAGTGGTTTAAAAAATGCATAGAAGTGAGAGAGACGAGACAATAAATGTAGTGCTAGGCTATTCTTTCCAATGTCGTTTCTAAATGTCTTTCTAAATGTCGTGATTGG
>NW_020842851.1:0-1126 GCF_003676395.1 Aethalodelphis obliquidens | reverse complement strand
CGTTCTAGGATTAGAGCCTATTTTCTGGGAAGTTCCTGTGGTGGGAATGAGTGTGGTCCACTCGGGGACCTGCGGGAAGGCTGTGTATTTCCGCGCAAGGATGGGGAGGGGGTGGGTGTCAGAACCTGCAAAGCCTTTCAGTGGTGGGGAGTCTGTCTTCTACAAACAATAGGAACCGTTGCATGGTTCTAAGCACGAGAGTATTTGGTTTTTAAGACAATCACTTTGTTATACCTGTAACTTATATAATTTTGTACATCAACTATATCTCAATAAAAAATCACTGTGTTTGTAGTGAGGAGAATGGATTGGAGGCTGCAAGAGTGCAGAGCACATGTGGTACCTGATAGTTGTTAATAAGTATGGGATGGATGTTGACTACATGTCATTTAATGAATAGATGCTCTGATACGAATTATATGGGCTCCAAACCATTCTCCTCACTACAAACACAGTGATTTTTTATTGAGATATAGTTGATGTACAAAATTATATAAGTTACAGGTATAACAAAGTGATTGTCTTAAAAACCAAATACTCTCGTGCTTAGAACCATGCAACGGTTCCTATTGTTTGTAGAAGACAGACTCCCCACCACTGAAAGGCTTTGCAGGTTCTGACACCCACCCCCTCCCCATCCTTGCGCGGAAATACACAGCCTTCCCGCAGGTCCCCGAGTGGACCACACTCATTCCCACCACAGGAACTTCCCAGAAAATAGGCTCTAATCCTAGAACGTCCCCATCATGGTAGAAAGTTCTCTTGGACAGTGGTGCTTGGAAAATGAATGTGATTTAACCAAGTGATGAGGGAGGTGGCCGTTCTAGGATTAGAGCCTATTTTCTGGGAAGTTCCTGTGGTGGGAATGAGTGTGGTCCACTCGGGGACCTGCGGGAAGGCTGTGTATTTCCGCGCAAGGATGGGGAGGGGGTGGGTGTCAGAACCTGCAAAGCCTTTCAGTGGTGGGGAGTCTGTCTTCTACAAACAATAGGAACCGTTGCATGGTTCTAAGCACGAGAGTATTTGGTTTTTAAGACAATCACTTTGTTATACCTGTAACTTATATAATTTTGTACATCAACTATATCTCAATAAAAAATCACTGTGTTTGTAGTGAGGAGAATGG
>NW_020842850.1:0-1126 GCF_003676395.1 Aethalodelphis obliquidens | reverse complement strand
CTTCGGGGTCTTTTGTGTCTCCATACAGATTTTAAGATTATTTGGTCCAGCTCTGTAAAAAAATGCCACTGGTAATTTGATAGGGATTGCACTGAATCTGTAGATTGCTTTGGGTAATACAGTCATTTTCACAATATTGATTCTTCCGATCCAAGAACATGGTATATCTCTCCATCTGTTTGTGTCATCTTTGATTTCTTTCATCAGTGTCTTATAGTTTTCTGAGTACAGGTCTTTTACCTCCTCTAGGTAGGTTCATTCCTAGGTTCATTCCTAGGTGTATTCTTTTTGTTGCAATGGTAAATGGGAGTGTTTCCATTCTTGACATTTTTCACCAAACAGGAAGGGTGCACAGATGTTGAGCTGTCCAAAGGGATAAACATATCATCTAGTTTTTTCTAACCCTCCTTTTGTAGATGCTATTGGTGCTCTGCCCAGATCAATTTGACCAGCCAGGACAGCCAAACCCCCAGCTGCTTGTGCGTGCTGCAGCTGACAGCTTACATCTGTGATGTTCTCAGGAGTGCCCTTGGCTAACTGGGACGGCCAATGATAGAGGCAAAAGAGCCTGAACACTTTGCCCTGTCTCTGCAGTGAGATTTGTGCTCCAGAATCTGTCTTGTGTCAAGCCAAGGTTAGATTTTGCCTAAGATCACATCCTTGCTTGATTCCTTCTCCTGCCCTATTCGGCTTCCCTTACTTGTATACAGTTTTCCCCTGAGTATACTCCTTCAATAAACCCGTCTCGGGCTCTGTTTCCAGAACACTCAACCTAAAATCCACCCTTAAACACAGGCAATACAACTCCTACTTCATTTCTTTCAATCACACTTACCACTCTGTATGACAATTTTTTTATACACATGCACATTATACACATTCCTTAATAGGCTATAGAATCCTTGACGGCAGGGAATATGTGGGGTCTTTTCCCCTCTCCTTAAGCACTAGTATACATGTAATAGGAACTTTAAAAAAAATGGTAAGCTGAACCTAACTGAATATAAAGGCCAGATCACAGTGGTTTAAAAAATGCATAGAAGTGAGAGAGACGAGACAATAAATGTAGTGCTAGGCTATTCTTTCCAATGTCGTTTCTAAATGTCTTTCTAAATGTCGTGATTGG
>NW_020842849.1:583-1127 GCF_003676395.1 Aethalodelphis obliquidens | reverse complement strand
GTTTAGGGTCCAGGTGAGTGTACGACAACGCTTTAGGGGGAGCCTACATGTGAGGGGACGGGATAGTGTTAGCGTACGTGTTACGATTAGGGGAAGGGTGAGGGTCAGGCTTCGGGGAAGTGTTAGGGTTAGGGTTCGGGCTAGGGTTAGGGTTAGGGGACGGGGACAGTTTAGGGTCCAGGTGAGGGTTCGACAATGCTTTAGGGGGAGAATACGTGTTAGGGCGCGGGTTAGTTTTATTGTACGGATTAGGTTGAGGGGACGGGTGAGGCTCAGGCTTCGGGGAAGAGTTAGGGTTCGGGTTCGGCCTAGGGTTAGGGTTCAGGGACGGGGAAGGTTTAGGGTCCAGGTTAGTGTACGACAATGCTTTAGGGGGAGCGTACGTGTGAGGGCGCGGGTTAGTGTTAGCGTACTGGTTAGGATTAAGGGACGGGTGAGGCTCAGGCTTCGGGGAAGGTTTAGGGTTAGGGTTCGGGCTAGGGTTAGGGTTAGGTGAAGGGGACGGCTTAGGGTCCAGGTGAGGGTACTACAACGCTTTAGGGGG
>NW_020842849.1:0-483 GCF_003676395.1 Aethalodelphis obliquidens | reverse complement strand
CGGGCTAGGGTTAGGGTTAGGGGACGGGGACAGTTTAGGGTCCAGGTGAGGGTTCGACAATGCTTTAGGGGGAGAATACGTGTTAGGGCGCGGGTTAGTTTTATTGTACGGATTAGGTTTAGGGGACGGGTGAGGCTCAGGCTTCGGGGAAGGGTTAGGGTTAGGGTTCGGCCTAGGGTTAGGGTTCAGGGACGGGGAAGGTTTAGGGAACAGGTGAGTGTACGACAATGCTTTAGGGGGAGCGTACGTGTGAGGGCGTGGGTTAGTGTTAGCGTACTGGTTAGGATTAAGGGACAGGTGAGGCTCAGGCTTTGGGGAAGGGTTAGGGTTAGGGCTCGGGCTAGGGTTAGGGTTAGGTGAAGGGGACGGCTTAAAGTCCAGGTGAGGGTACTACAACGCTTTAGGGGGAGCATACGTGTGACGGCGCGGGTTAGTGTTAGCGTACGGGTTAGGATTAGGGGACCGGTGAGGGTCAGGCTTCGG
>NW_020842848.1:0-1127 GCF_003676395.1 Aethalodelphis obliquidens | reverse complement strand
GAGGGAACACGGGTTCGATCCCTGGTCTGGGAGGATCCCACGTGCAACTAGGCCCGTGCGCCACAACTATTGAGCCCTCACGCCACAACTACTAAAGCCAGCGCACCTACAGCCCATGCTCCACAACAAGAGAAGCCACTGCGATAAGAGGCCCACGCACCGCAATAAGAAGCCGGCGCACCGCAACAGAGAGTAGCCCCCGCTCACCGCAACTACAGACAGCCTGTGCACAGTGATGAAGACCCAACACAGTCAAAAATAAATAAATAAATAAATAAATTTATTAAAAAAAAAGAAGTGAGTTTCTTATGGGCTTCATACTGTAGGTGGTAGTTTTTTCTTAAACCAATCTTACAAGCTCTTTAATTGCTGTGTTTCGCCCATTTACATATAATATTATTACTGATAACACTGTTACTTAGGTTTGTCATTTTATGTTTTTCAAGTTTTGTCCCCTCTCTTTCTTGTTCTTCTATTTACCCTTTCCTGGGATTTAAAAACATTTTTAGCATACCATTTTAATTTCTCTATTGGTGCTGTAACTGTAAGTCTTTGACTGCTGTTGAAGGGGCTTTTCTAGAGATTATCAGGTACATAGCTAACTTTACACAGTAAAGACAGAGTTAGTATTTTACCTCTTCAAGGGAAATGAAGAACCCTTACAAATCTATAGGTCTCTTTATTCTTACCCCTTTATGTTGTAGTTGTTGTATGTGTTATTGCCACATAGAAGCCCAGGGCTGTGTCGGGGCCTATGGGGCCAGGTCAAGGTGAGTGAGCTGTCCCCACACCTCCTGCTGCAGCTCCACAACCACCACCCCCATCACCTGAGGGGAGAAGAGAACGTCTGGGCTGATGGCGACCAGTCTGGGGACGGCTATGGAGTGACATCTTGGGAAACTGAGGCCATAAGGGCAACCCTGACACTTCAGGTCCACATCCTTTCAGGACAAATTGAAACCCCACGTGTTCATCTTTGCCTCCTGATTAGATGCAAATGAGACACTGGAGATGCTCACCTCCAGGTACCGGGACTGGCATGTTTAGTTCCAGAGACTCATTCAAGATCAAAGAGATTACTTAAGCATTTCTGCATCTCCTCACCCATACCCTGTCTTTTTTGTTCT
>NW_020842847.1:0-1127 GCF_003676395.1 Aethalodelphis obliquidens | reverse complement strand
TTGATTCCTAGACCTATATGATGTGAGTAACAGATGACATTGAGATGTCATCTAGAAGTACTCCTGTGCAGTTCATCATGTCAACCCAGCTAATAATTTTAGAATGTTCAGAGTGAATAATATATGCAACCATAAAGCATATTTCTAATCAATGCAAATAATATTTTTCCTATGCTAAACCCAGAGTTAAGTTATAATATGCATCATAAGATTAATGGGCCATTTTTTCTTCATCACTTTGCTAAATGACTTAGTCTGGAAACCATTCAGAAGGTTGCGAATTGGAGCTGAGCAGTAGTAGTGAGACTGTGCCTCTGATGATGAAACTATTTCCACCCCGACCCCTACCGCTCCCTTCTTGGGAAAGAAGGCAACATTTCACCTAGAAAAAGTCACAGGTTCATAAGCTGGCTTGTGTAATATGTTTGGAGGAATAGTGTGTCTTTTAAGCAGGGCCTATCTCGGCATATAAAATAATTTTTACCTACCATTTAATGAAATTAACACTCACTTTGAGGCTAGGTCTTTTGCCATTTGACTCCTGGATCACGTCTATGGATATATTTTTTTCTTGAGACGAAGTGTGAACCCAATATAGTATCCATCATTCAGTCTATCTAGCGGATGGACATCATCTGAAGCACAAGCTCCCTGAGGCCAGGCACTTTATCTGCTCTATCAGTGTAGCCCTGATGCCTAGTGTCTAGCTTTTGGAGATTCTTAATAAACGTTTGTACTGAATAAGGTATGTATATGGTCAACAAAAGTTGGCTTCCCATTTTACAGTCAAGAGTATCCTACTCATGGTCTGTGAACACTGGATAGCAGAATCTTACTATGTTATTTTTCTGTTCCCTTTGCAAGTTTCCTGAAAGGGCATTCCTGTCCTTAGAATGTCCATCTCCTCCCATCTTCCTGGAGAATAACTATTCTTTCTTAAATACTTAGCCCCATTATTGACTCTTTAAGATTGAATGTATTACCTCCTTACAAACAGGAAAATGCAGTGCTTTTTTTTTTTTTCGACAATTTATCACCAGAAAATTATTCTAACACCTGAAATTCTGGACCTAAAATGCCTGGACTAGTGGTTCTCAAAGTCTGGTACCCAGACCAGCACATCAGCT
>NW_020842846.1:798-1127 GCF_003676395.1 Aethalodelphis obliquidens | reverse complement strand
AGCGTACGGGTTTGGATTAGGGGATGGGTGAGGGTCAGGCTTCGGGGAAGGGCTAGGGTTAGGGCTCGGGCTAGATTTAGGGTTAGGGGACGGGAACGGTTTAGGGTCCAGGTGAGGGTACGACAATGCTTTAGGGGCAGAGTACGTGTGAGGGCGCGGCTTAGTGTTAGCGTACGGGTTAGGATTAGGGGTTGGGTGAGGGTCAGGCTTCGGGGAAGTGTTAGGGTTAGGGCTCGGGCTAGGGTTACGGTTAGGGGACGGGGACGGTTTAGGGTCCAGGTGAGGGTACGACAACGCTTTAGGGGCAGCGTACGTGTGAGGGCGTGGGT
>NW_020842846.1:429-698 GCF_003676395.1 Aethalodelphis obliquidens | reverse complement strand
GGTTCGTGTTAGCGTACGAGTTAGGATTAGGGGACGGGTGAGGGTCAGGCTTCGGGGAAGGGTTAGTGTTAGGGCTCGGGCTAGGTTTAGGATTAGTGACGGGGACCGTTTAGAGTCCAGGTGAGGGTACGACAACGCATTAGGGAGAGCGTACGTGTGAGGGCGTGGGTTAGTGTTAGCGTACGGTTTAGAATTAGGGGACGGGTGAAGGTCAGGCTTCGGGAAAGTGTTAGGGTTGCGGCTCGGGCTAGGGTTAGGGTTAGGGGACG
>NW_020842846.1:0-329 GCF_003676395.1 Aethalodelphis obliquidens | reverse complement strand
AGCGTACGGGTTTGGATTAGGGGATGGGTGAGGGTCAGGCTTCGGGGAAGGGCTAGGGTTAGGGCTCGGGCTAGATTTAGGGTTAGGGGACGGGAACGGTTTAGGGTCCAGGTGAGGGTACGACAATGCTTTAGGGGCAGAGTACGTGTGAGGGCGCGGCTTAGTGTTAGCGTACGGGTTAGGATTAGGGGTTGGGTGAGGGTCAGGCTTCGGGGAAGTGTTAGGGTTAGGGCTCGGGCTAGGGTTACGGTTAGGGGACGGGGACGGTTTAGGGTCCAGGTGAGGGTACGACAACGCTTTAGGGGCAGCGTACGTGTGAGGGCGTGGGT
>NW_020842845.1:0-1127 GCF_003676395.1 Aethalodelphis obliquidens | reverse complement strand
AACCCTAACCCTAACCCTAACCCTAACCCTAACCCTAACCCTAACCCGTACCCTAATCCTTACCCATACACTAACACTAACCTGTACCCTAACACATACCCTAACCCTTACCCTTTGTCGTAACCTAACCTGTACCTTAAACCATACCCATTCCCTAACCCTCACCCTAACTCTAACACTTACCCTAACCCGTACCCTAATCCTAACCCCTATCCATACCCTATACTGTACCTTAACCCTAACCCGTACCGTAACCCGCACCCTAACCCTAACCCAAAGCCATACTCTAATCTATACCCTACCCTATACCCTATCCCCTACCCTAACCCTTACCATAACCTGTACTCTAATCCTAACCTGTACCCTAACCCTAACCCATACCCTAAATACTAATCCTTACCCTTAACTTAAGTTTATTTTTTTGTGTTTAAAAAATTAATTTTCTGGGTTATAAACAAATTAGCAAAACAACAAAATAAAACAGAAAGTAACCTGAGTGTCCCTCTAAATGGTAAGTCTGAAACACTTGGTACTTCTCTTCTACGGACTGTTATACAGCCTATAAAATGTGTGAGAGCTAAATCCGTTTTTCTACGGTGAGAAACATGATGTTCCTGATGTAAGGAACAACCGGATAAAATGAGAGAGCTACACATTATGTTGGTCGTTTCAGGGAGTGGGAAAGGATGGCAAGTGGTAAAATATTATGTTTTCCTTTAATCTTTTTAAATTTCACTTGTTACAAAGAACTTGAATTATAATTTTACTTTTAAAAAGTAACAATGGGGGCTACTCTGGTGGCCCAGTGGTTCAGAGTCCGCCTGCCAATGCAGGAGACATGGGTTTGTGCCCCAGTCCGGGAAGATCCCACATGCCAGGGAGTGCCTGGGCCCGTGACCACAACGGGAGAGGCCACAACAGTGAGAGGCCCGCGTACCACACACCAAAAAATGGAAATTTAAAAGAAAAAAATATATATTGTTTTTAATTACATTTCATAGAATTATTATCCCTGAATCATAATTCTGTTAGTACACCATTATAGAGATTATTCCTTAATATTTAGGTGAGAGCAATTTCCTTCTGTTTTTGAGAATAATTCTGTAAACTCATTTCCAGGAATGGCA
>NW_020842844.1:0-1127 GCF_003676395.1 Aethalodelphis obliquidens | reverse complement strand
TGTGCAAATCCATATGAAAAATAGGCTTGATTTTCTTGTTCCTTAGTGAACTGATTATAAGGAACTCCCCAGAAGGTTATAGACATGGTTAAGGGAGAGTATACAAAAGAAGAAGAGTTTGTGTCAAAGGAATCTGAGGTGCTTACTCATTCAGCTTACCTGGATCTTCTGGGGATGCCTGAGCCCAGTCTCTTATATATCATTTCCTCTTGATGATAGATTGCTGCTGGGCATGATTAACAGTGCAGGTATGTAGGTTGGACAACACTTCGTTCACGATGGAAGTTCAGGCTGCATGGTCACTAAGCTAGTTTTTTCCTAAGTTAGATATTCAGACTTTGCCATGGTCAATTAGCAAGTCAGAAACTGTTTCTTAAAAGGAGAATCAATATTTAAAGAAAAGGGCATATATTCCCCACAGCCCCCAATACCAGTGGACTATGCTGCAATTTTCCTGTTGGTGTTTCCCATGTCTCCATCCTATTCGCCATGGAAACGCCAAGCATCATTTTTCGATCTGCTGGATCATAAGACCAAAGTGATGAAGCAGATAGCACTGAGATGTTCCTTTCTCTGCAATTTTGTGGAATAGTTTAAGAAGGATCAGTGTTAATTCTTCTTTAAATGTTTGGTACACTGACTCAATAGCTTTTTTTTTTTTTTGCGGTACGTGGGCCTCTCACTAGTGTGGCCTCTCCCGTTGCGGAGCACAGGCTCCGGACGCGCAGTCTCAGCGGCCATGGCTCAAGGACCCAGGCACTCCGTGGCATGTGGGATCTTCCCAGACCGGGGCACGAACCCATGTCCCCTGCATCGGCAGGCGGAATCTCAACCACTGTGCAACCAGGGAAGCCCGATGTATTGTATTTTGAATGAACATCTTCTATATCAGTTAGAGACTGGGTCAGCTTCAAGTTACCAAAACTTCAAATAATAATGTTTTTAACAAGGTGGAGTTTACTTTCCTCTCACGTGAAGAAGCTCTGTCATATGTATTATCTGCAGTCCAGGGCTGGTATACTACCGTCATCACGTTATAAAAAATCAAGGGGCTTCCTTCTAGCTCTCTGTCTCTTGTCCTAAAGTGTCACTTTTGTTTATATACTTGGCAGAAACTGCTAGAGATC
>NW_020842843.1:694-1127 GCF_003676395.1 Aethalodelphis obliquidens | reverse complement strand
GAGCCTTTTTAACTGATGGGCGGGATGTAAATTGCCAACAGACACTCGGGACAGGTGTATGGTGTTTCATGAAACATGTAAGAAACAAAGCAACAGAGCCTAGGGCACTTCCACTTATGGTCCTATAGCTTAGGGAAATTAATATTAAAAAGTCACAGCCACCCCAAAGTTTGGAACGGCTCTGTTTACAAGAACTTCGTTTGCAGTACAAGTTCAACATTGCAGAAAGTGAAAAATGGATAAAGAAGTTGTGGTATTTACTTACAAAGCAATATCACTCAGCAATGAAATCTGTGTCATCAGACCCTTAGCAGCACAATGAGTGGATTCAGGTATGATGATTCTAACTGAAATAAGTCACACAGAAAAAGAAACATCATAAGATATCAGTAATACACGGAATGTAAACTTGACCACACAGGAACTGAATTTA
>NW_020842843.1:0-594 GCF_003676395.1 Aethalodelphis obliquidens | reverse complement strand
CTGAATATATTCAGGAAAAAACGCATACGCCCTTTTTGGCCAACCAAGCAAGCTTGCAAAGGAAATCTGCACTTCAATGAAGTCTCACTTCCCCCCGGTCAAAAGGGCCTTCTGAAAAAAGTGCAAAATCCAGAAAGGCAGGACAGGCCATGGAGAACTGGGAGCCTTTTTAACTGATGGGCGGGATGTAAATTGCCAACAGACACTCGGGACAGGTGTATGGTGTTTCATGAAACATGTAAGAAACAAAGCAACAGAGCCTAGGGCACTTCCACTTATGGTCCTATAGCTTAGGGAAATTAATATTAAAAAGTCACAGCCACCCCAAAGTTTGGAACGGCTCTGTTTACAAGAACTTCGTTTGCAGTACAAGTTCAACATTGCAGAAAGTGAAAAATGGATAAAGAAGTTGTGGTATTTACTTACAAAGCAATATCACTCAGCAATGAAATCTGTGTCATCAGACCCTTAGCAGCACAATGAGTGGATTCAGGTATGATGATTCTAACTGAAATAAGTCACACAGAAAAAGAAACATCATAAGATATCAGTAATACACGGAATGTAAACTTGACCACACAGGAACTGAATTTA
>NW_020842842.1:0-1127 GCF_003676395.1 Aethalodelphis obliquidens | reverse complement strand
TCCTCCATCCCGGGCAGTAGGGTCCCTTTCTCCATTCTCGGGGCATCTGCCATTCCATCTATCTAAGCCCAACCTCTCCCCCCAACCAGAGTTCCATTCAGTGGAGTCGCCTCCTTGTCCCTCCTCCTCTGAACCCCGAGACATGCGGCCTTGCCTCGGCTCCGCCTGTCTCTAAGACTGTCGCCACTCCCTGCCTCCAAGGAACCCCGGGGTTCCGCCCGCCTAGCTTTACCTCTTGCTCTTTGCCGGCGTCTCCGCCCCCTGCCCCACCCCCGGGCCGGCTCTCGGAGGAGGGTTAGCTGCTGTCGCCGCCGCCGCCTCAGCTTCCCACAGCCGCTACCGCTGCCGCCGCTCCGCTTGGTCCAGCCGCCAGGCCCAGAGCTCAATTCGCCAGACCAGGGCGCTCTGCGGAGACACCCTCACTCCTTCCTGGGGTCCGGGACGCCTAGCCGGGCGTGGGGTGGAAGCTCCGCTTGTGGGTACAGGGAGGGAGGAGCCTGGAACCGGTGCCAGCGCCAGCCGTCCCCGGATCGACAAGAGAGGACAGGTTGAGAGGCGTCGGGGAAGGAAGGGGGGGCGCTATAGGCAGTCCCGGGGAGGACAAGGAAGCCCTGTCGCAGAAAGCTCTGATGCGCTCTGACTTATAGCGGGTCTGTTCACATTTGGGTACCCGTGACAACGTGGGTGCACTCCTCTCTCGGGGTCTGGTTGGATTGGAGGGCGTGGGATCTAAACAGCACCAGCTGTCTCCGAGGAAATTAGGGGCTGCCAGAAAAAAACAAAAGAGCCAAAAACCTATGCTCCTTATTCCGAGGTGACACAGGACCCTCCAGACAACCACCTGGTGTAACCACTAGGAAGGGCGGATTTGGAGGTGACTTCAAAAGGAGTGGATGGTAACAAGGTGAGGAAAGGGGCTCAGCAGCTGGAACGCTGTGCCACTAGAAACGGCGGTGACTTGGTAAAAAGCGGTATCGTCCAGAGACAGGGTCTGGGAACCTCTTCTTGCTGATTGGCGACAGTCTGGATATTCCAAGGCATACATTGTTTTGGGATTTCAGTGAAAAAAAGTGGGGGATCCTTCACTTAGTGGGTGGCAAAGGAAAAGACACCAAGGTTGGGTTCTC
>NW_020842841.1:0-1128 GCF_003676395.1 Aethalodelphis obliquidens | reverse complement strand
TAATAAATCTGAAAATCATAGTTTGATTTTTCATAAAGATGTTACTCGGTATACTCGTAGTTGTGTGAAATTACCTTATATATTGTTAAAGGGACCAGCTGTATGGAATGAGACTCAAGGTATTATAATGTGTAAAAATTGCTCTCTGTATACCTGTATTAACTCTAGTATATCTTTTAACATATCTACTGAAAGTTTGTATATCTTACAAGCTTGGACAGGTCTTTGGCTTCCTGTCAATCTTGGAAGGGAATGGCAAGAATCTCTTCCTATGGCTGTTTTGCAATATTTAGTTGATGTGTTAAAAAGAAGTAAAAGATATGTAGGAATGTTGATTGCAGCTGTCATGGGTATTATAGCCATAACAGCTACTGCTGCAGTTGCTGGAGTTGCTTTACAACAATCTATTCAGACCATTGACTGTATAACTGGCATAAAAATTCTGGAATGCTTTGGTCCTATCAACGACAAATTGATTCGGAAATATATTCGGAAATAGCGAACTTACAACAACCTGTGGTTATGTTGGGGAACCAACTTGTAAATTTACAAAGACAAATGAAGCTACGTTGTGACTGGAATCAAAGTGCCTTTTGTGTCACTTCAGTTCCATATAATCAGTCTGCATTCCCTGGGACAACAATAAAAAAGCATTTATTACATCACAAAAATTTGATAGAAGAAATTGTAAATTTACAAGGGAAAATTCAACAAACTTTCCAGAAGAAATTACAACGACTTAATTCGCAAGAAGTATGGACTGGAATTATTCAAGGACTTAATAATCTAAATCCCATGTCTAAATTACATGCTTTGGTTCTACTGCAGAATTGTTAATGCTCATTATAATAATAATCATATGTTTAGCTGTAGTTCGACGAGTGAAAGCTACCCGCCATGCAACATCGCAACAAGCTGCTGTGTTTTCCTTGATGCTGCACAAGCTGCAAAATAATTCCATGTAGTTTAGTACTGAGAGTAATGCTGCCGTGTTCTCCTTGATGCTACAAAAATTGTAAAACAAAAAGGGGGAAATGTAGTGGGATAACGGAGGACATGGAAAGGAGACGTGACCCATGAGCCCCCCCCCCCCAGCAAACTGGGGGCTGGCGAATAAGCCAGAACTGC
>NW_020842840.1:0-1128 GCF_003676395.1 Aethalodelphis obliquidens | reverse complement strand
CAACCACAGTGACTACAGTTGTCACAACAACCACAGTGACTACAGTTATCACCCAGAGCACAATTCCCAACAATCCTCTCTTGTACCCTACACTCATCCCGTCCCTGGTCGTGATACCGTTGCTGCTTGTCTGCATCTGCTGCTGCAAGAGGGTGAGTGACCCTTGCCCGCACAGCCTGCATCCAGCCCTCACCGACCCCTGAGGGACCAGCCCCATGCCTGCCCCATGATTCTGCCTGTGGCCAGGTTCCATCAGCTCTGGGGTCCTCACACTAGCAAACAAGGCACAGACTCTGTCCTCCCATCCCGGGCATAGACACACCCTGGGCTTCTAGGGGGCCACCTGCTTCATGCTTTCACCTTCACAGGGAGTTGGACTGTCATCCCAGAGGGCTGGGAGGCAGGGAGGGCTGCAGGGGGAGGGAGGGAAGGGGAGAGGAGGAGGGGTGTGGGGAGTGTTCTCTTGTCTTCATATGATGTCAGGGCTGCGGCTGAAAACTCTACCAGGGACCAGGGGCCTTAGTCTGCCTGTCTCCCCCTTGACCCTCCACGGAGGTACCGATTCCCCTCTGATGACTGAGGGGCCTGAGGCTCAGGGAGGCACCTAGGTTGACACCCCAAAGCCCATGTATGATCCCTTACTGCTGCCGAGCAGGGTCCTCTCCCGTCTGCATAGCTGAGCCAGAGCCTTCCATGCCCCTTCCAGCCTGTGTTTTTGTCTCTTTCACGTTCTAGATCGTCAAGGAGCCACCACCAGCCCAGAAACCAGAAAAAGTAAGTGGTGTGTTTCGTTGTGATGTTGTCAGCACACTTGATGCACACACAACCTGCAGAGAGAGGCCCTCTGACGTGTATGGGGAGATGCCCTCCCCCACCCCTCCACCTCCCACCTACCTGGGCAGAGAGAGGTGGCAGAAAGAAGAGGGTGACAGAGGGTAGGGAGGGACCCCAGAGAGGACCTGAGACTCACAAAATGTCACCCAGACAACACGGTTCCCCACCTCGGAAGACAGCCTGAACCAGGGCCTTTATCACTGAATCAGCAACATGGGGTAGCCTATTTCAGGAACAGCTATGATCTCTCCTGATATAAATGGGCTTTTCCTCAATTCCCAAAAGACTCTCTGT
>NW_020842839.1:0-1128 GCF_003676395.1 Aethalodelphis obliquidens | reverse complement strand
AGAGACTTCTACAAGCAACTCTATGCCAATAAAATGGACAACCTGGATGAAATGGACAAATTCTTAGAAAGGTAAAAGCTTCCAAGACTGAAAGAGGAATAAATAGAAAATATGAACAGATAAATCACAAGTAATGAAATTGAAACTGTGATTAAAAATCTTCCAACAAACAAAAGTCCAGAACCAGATGGCATCAGACGTGAATTCTATCAAATATTTAGACAAGAGCTAACACCCAACCTTCTCAAACTCTTCAGAAATTTGCAGGGGAAGAAACACTCCCAAACTCATTCTATGAGGCCACCATCACCCTGATACCAAAAGCAGACAAAGATACTACAAAAAAAGAAAATTAGAGACCAATATCACTGATGAATATAGACGTAAAAATCCTCAACAAAATACTAGGAAACAGGATTGAACAACACATTAAAAGGATCATACACCATGATCAGGTGGCGTCTATCCCAGGGATGCAAGGATTCTTCAATATACACAAATCAATCAATGTGAAACACCATATTAACAAATTGTAGAATAAAAATATCATCTCAATAGATGCAGGAAAAGCGTTTGACAAAATTCAACAACATTTATGATTAAAAAGTCTCCAGAAAGTGAACATAGAGGGAATCTACCTCAACATAATAAAGGCCATATATGACAAACCCACAGCAAACATCATTCTCAATGGTGAAAAACTACAAGAATTTCCTCTAAGATCAGTAACAAGACAAGGATGTCCACTCTCACCAGTATTATTCAACATAGTTTTGGAAGTCCTAGACACAGCAATCAGAGAAGAAAAAGAAATAAAAAGAATACAAATTGGAAAAGAAGTAAAATTTTCACTGTGTGCAAATGACACGATACTACACATAGTGAATCCTAAAGATGACACTAGAAAATTACTAGAGCTAATCAATGAACTTGGTAAAGTTGCAGGATACAAAATTAATGCACAGAAATCTCTTGCATTCCTCTACACTAACAATGAAAGATCAGAAAGAGAAATTAAGGAAACAATCCCATACGCCATTGCAACAAAAAGAATAAAATATGTAGGAATGAGCCTACCTAAGGAGGTCAAAGTCCTATACTCAGAAAACTATAAGACACTGCTGAAAG
>NW_020842838.1:0-1128 GCF_003676395.1 Aethalodelphis obliquidens | reverse complement strand
TATATATGGGTCTTGTTTTTCTATCCATTCAGCGAGCCTGTGTCTTTTGGTTGGGGCATTTAATCCACTCACATTTAAAGTAATTATTGATACGTATGTTCCTATTACCATTTACTTAATTGTTGTGGGTTTGTTTTTGTAGGTCCTTGTCTTCTCTTGTGTTTCCCACTTAGAGAAGTTCCTTTAGCATTTGTTTTAGAGCTGGACTGGTGATGCTCAGTTCTCTTAGCTTATGCTTGTCTGTAAAACTTTTGATTTCTCCATCAAATCTGAATGAGATCTTTGCTGGATAGAGTAATCTTGGTTGTAGATTCTTCCGTTTCATCACTTTAAATATATTGTGCCACTCCCTTCTGGCTTATAGAGTTTCTGCTGAGAAGTCAGCTGTTAACCTTACAGGAGTTCTCTTGTATGATATTTGTTGTTTTTTCCTTGTGTGCTTTTCATAATTTTCCTCTGTCTTTAATTTTTGTCTCTTTGCTTACTATGTGTCTCAGAGTGTTTCTCCTTGGGTTTATCCTGCCTGGGACTCTCTGTGCTTCCTGGACTTGGGTGGCTATTTCCTTTCCCATGTTAGGGAAGTTTTCGACTATATTCTCTTCAAATATTTTCTTGGCTCCTTTCTCTTTCTCTTCTCCTTCTGGAACCACTATAATGCGAATGTTGGTGAGTTTAATGTTGTCCCAGAGGTCTCCTAGGCTGTCTTTATTTCTTTTCATTCTTGTTTTGTTATTCTGTTCCATGGCAGTGAATTCCACCATTCTGTCTTCCAGGTCACTTATCCATTCTTCTACCTCAGTTATTCTGCTATCGATTCCTTCTAGTGTATTTTTCATTTCAGTTATTGTATTTTTCAACTCTGTTTGCTTGTTCTTGAATTATTCTCGGTGTTTACTCTTTAATTCTTCTAGCTCTTTGTTAAACATTGTTTGCATCTGCTCAGTCTTCGCCTCCATTCTTTATCTGAGGTCCTGTATCACTATCATTATTCTGAATTCTTTTTCTGGAAGGTTGCCTATCTCCACTTCATTTAGT
This sequence comes from Aethalodelphis obliquidens, assembly GCF_003676395.1. Lineage (NCBI taxonomy): Eukaryota > Metazoa > Chordata > Mammalia > Artiodactyla > Delphinidae > Aethalodelphis > Aethalodelphis obliquidens. The sequence goes on along the minus strand of NW_020842838.1, from coordinate 93 downwards.
TGTTTTGAAACACCTTCATTTCGCTTCTTGTCACATTCTTGTTTTAATTCAACTAAGTAATTTTTTAAGAAAGTAGAGTTTAGATACTTAATA
>NW_020842837.1:0-1128 GCF_003676395.1 Aethalodelphis obliquidens | reverse complement strand
TAATAAATCTGAAAATCATAGTTTGATTTTTCATAAAGATGTTACTCGGTATATTCGTAGTTGTGTGAAATTACCTTATATATTGTTAAAGGGACCAGCTGTATGGAATGAGACTCAAGGTATTATAATGTGTAAAAATTGCTCTCTGTATACCTGTATTAACTCTAGTATATCTTTTAACATATCTACTGAAAGTTTGTATATCTTACAAGCTTGGACAGGTCTTTGGCTTCCTGTCAATCTTGGAAGGGAATGGCAAGAATCTCTTCCTATGGCTGTTTTGCAATATTTAGTTGATGTGTTAAAAAGAAGTAAAAGATATGTAGGAATGTTGATTGCAGCTGTCATGGGTATTATAGCCATAACAGCTACTGCTGCAGTTGCTGGAGTTGCTTTACAACAATCTATTCAGACCATTGACTGTATAACTGGCATAAAAATTCTGGAATGCTTTGGTCCTATCAACGACAAATTGATTCGGAAATATATTCGGAAATAGCGAACTTACAACAACCTGTGGTTATGTTGGGGAACCAACTTGTAAATTTACAAAGACAAATGAAGCTACGTTGTGACTGGAATCAAAGTGCCTTTTGTGTCACTTCAGTTCCATATAATCAGTCTGCATTCCCTGGGACAACAATAAAAAAGCATTTATTACATCACAAAAATTTGATAGAAGAAATTGTAAATTTACAAGGGAAAATTCAACAAACTTTCCAGAAGAAATTACAACGACTTAATTCGCAAGAAGTATGGACTGGAATTATTCAAGGACTTAATAATCTAAATCCCATGTCTAAATTACATGCTTTGGTTCTACTGCAGGATTGTTAATGCTCATTATAATAATAATCATATGTTTAGCTGTAGTTCGACGAGTGAAAGCTACCCGCCATGCAACATCGCAACAAGCTGCTGTGTTTTCCTTGATGCTGCACAAGCTGCAAAATAATTCCATGTAGTTTAGTACTGAGAGTAATGCTGCCGTGTTCTCCTTGATGCTACAAAAATTGTAAAACAAAAAGGGGGAAATGTAGTGGGATAACGGAGGACATGGAAAGGAGACGTGACCCATGAGCCCCCCCCCCCCAGCAAACTGGGGGCTGGCGAATAAGCCAGAACTGC
>NW_020842836.1:0-1128 GCF_003676395.1 Aethalodelphis obliquidens | reverse complement strand
CGTGCCGGCTGCTCCTTGGCAAACACCTCCTTGGGCTCTGGGGACAGAGAGGGATACACGGGTCAAAGACACCATCTCAGTCAGGAAGGCAGCCCCGGGCAAAGGAGACCTGAGTGGGGAGCCGTGGGCCAGGCAGGTGCGAGGGGTGCGGAGGTGGTGCGGGGGCCAAGCTGGAGATTTCTCCAGGCTCTGCACCAGCCGTGTGCCCTGCAGAAGTGCCCCTGCCTTTCTCAGCGACAAGTAACACAAGTGATGCATTCTCCACTGCGTCCACATGTGCTGGTCCGGGGGGTGGGGGGGTGGGGGGAGGGTGCGCTTTGGAATAGCCTTCTCCCCTGCTCATGGCTTCTGCGGGGTCACACACAAGTGTTCCCAAACCTTCCCAGATGGGGCCACAGTCTTTTCCATATGCCTAAGCAAGGAACTTTGCACCTGCAGTCCATGGAAATCACTGAGACTCGGGGCCCTGGCCTACACTTAGTACGGTCAACTTGTGGCAATCTGGTGGGTGTGCTACCACCTCCCCATGGCTTTCTTTTCCACTGTCTGAGGTGTAAAGAAGCTGAGCACCTTTCCGCGTACACTGGGGTCCCCATTACTCTTTTGTTCTTCCTGGTGCAACTATTCAAATTTTTGCCCACTCACCAACAGTAGGCCCTCTCTTCTCTCCATTCATCTCTAGGCACTGTTTATGCATTGAAATACTAGAGAAGGACAGATTGCTAGCTTTCAAGGTTATTCCCAACTATGGGACTCGCATTTTCACTGTGTGATCGAGTCCTCCGATGAATCAAAATTTTTCCCTTCAATAGTGTCACCTATGTCCATTTCACGCTTTCAGTTTGGAGCATTTGTGTTCCATTTAAGAAATCTTACCTTACCGTCCGTCTTTAAAGAAACCACGGTATCACCGGACTGTCTATTGGTTTGTACCTTTTCACACTGAGGTTTCTAACCCACCACGAGTGTACTTTTGTGTGTGCTTGGAATTGTCAGCACAGTTTAAGTTTTCCCTGTGGGTAAGTGGTCCAACCACTATTTATGAAGACAACATCCCTCCTCGAGTTCTCGAACGCACAGCACAGCAACAGATAAAATTGTGACGGCGGGGAGGGGGCTGGGAGACAG
>NW_020842835.1:0-1128 GCF_003676395.1 Aethalodelphis obliquidens | reverse complement strand
CGTTACCGCATGCCCCTCCGCTCCCTCTGGCACTCCGAGGTGTTACTGACGGGGGAAATCTGGACTTTCGCTTGAGGCCGGGGTGGGGCGAGGGGACTCACAATTCTTTTGCCGGCGAGCTCCAGAGCGCTCCTGCTGAAGCTCCCAGCAAGGAACTGGGAGAGAGCCGCAGGCCTCACACGCGTCAACTCAGACTTCTGCTGTCACCAGTAAACTCAGACTTCTTATGGGAGGCCTTCCGGCAGCAAAGAGAAGGTGGGCGCGAGCAGTGTACTTCAGGCAGCTTAGGACCCGCCACTGTCTCGTTTACCACGGAGGGGAGTCAGGTTTAGCCAGGGTCGCCCAGCTTCAAACCGGAGCTCATCTAGGGATCCTCAGTGGTTTCTGATTCCCTCAAGGAAACACAACGGGAGGAACAGGGCCCTTCCGTGGAGGCGCTTTTGGGCACAGGGCCCTCTGCGTGGGATCTACTGGGTAAGTATGGCAGTCCCTTAGGTAGGCCTCAGTGACCAAGGCTCTCTGGCTCACGCCTAGCTGTGTAAAAGAAGTGTGGCAAACGCGCGTACTGCTCCTCAGGCTGGGCGCACAGCCTAGCTTTCGCGTCTAGGAGAGTGCTGTCCCGAGTCTCTTCCTGGAGCCAGTCGTCAGTACGGTGCCTTTTGGCACTGCAGTTCTCTTTCAGTCAAGGAGGCCGTGCGACTGGCAGAGGGAGTCTGCGCAGCACTGCCTTCGCGAGGCTCTTTGACGACTGGGGCACTCAACCCAGGCAAGCCAGAGAGCAGTACGTTGCCCTTGCTATGAATGTGAAGAGCTTTCTCCAGGGGCCTGTCTAGGCTAAGGTCCCTCAGACGCCAGGAGTCGCCGTTCCGGCACGGAGAGAAGTCATCCTGCGAAATTGGCGAACGAGCTCCTATCCTGTGTGCCCCCAGGAGCCTCGCAGTGTTAAGGCACTCCGTGGTGGAGTATGGCCTCATGGAAACCACTGCACACCCAACTCCCCCGACGTGAAACACTGGAGCTTACCTTGAGGCCTGAGGTCACCTTTCGTTCGGCCGGAGCTGAACATGTGGTGCCGTGGGATGAGTTTCTAGAAAGGGATTGCCAGCACGGTTTTCGCTTTGAGAGAAC
>NW_020842834.1:0-1129 GCF_003676395.1 Aethalodelphis obliquidens | reverse complement strand
GTTCGCTTAGCTTTTGCTTGTCTGTAAAGCTTTTGATTTCTCCATTGAATCTGAATGAGATCTTGCTGGGTAGAGTTCTTTTAGTTGTAGGTTCTTCCCTTTCATCACTTTAAATATATCAGCCCACTCCCTTCTGGTTTGTAGAGTTTCTGCTGAGAAATCAGCTGTTAACCTTATGGGAGTTCCCTTGTATGTTGTCATTTTTCCCTTGGGCTTTCAATAATTTGTCTTTGTCTTTAATTTTTGTCAGTTTGATTATTACGTGTCTCGGCATTTTTCTCCTTGGGTTTATCCTGCCTGGGACTCTCTGTGCTTTCTGGACTTGGGTGGCTACTATTTCCTTTCCCACGCTAGGGAAGTTTCCGACTATAATCTCTTCAAATATTTGCTCGTGTCCTTTCTCTCTCTCTTCACCTTCTGGGATCCCTATAATGCAAATTTTGTTGCGTTTAATGTTATCCCAGAGGTCTCTTAAGCTGTCTTCATTTCTTTGCATTCTTTTTTCTTTATTCTTTTCTGCAGCAGTGAATTCCACCTTTCTGTCTCCAGGACAGTTATCCGTTCTTCTGCCTCAGTTATTCTACTATTGATTCCTTCTAGTGTTTTCTTTTTTTTTTTTTGCGGTACGTGGGCCTCTCACTTTTGTGGCCTCTCGCATTGTGGAGCACAGGCTCTGGATGTGCAGGCTCAGCAGCCATGGCTCACAGGCCCAGCCGCTCCGTGGCATGTGGGCTCTTACCAGACCAGGGCACGAACCCATGTCCCCTGCATCGGCAGGTGGACTCTCAACCACTGTGCCACCAGGGAAGCCCCCTTCTAGTGTATTTTTCATTTCAGTTATTGTACTGTTCATCTCTGTTTGTTTGTTCTTTAATTCTTCTAGGTCTTTGTTAACTATTTCTTGCACCCTCTCTATCTTTGCCTCCATTCTTTTTCCAAGGTCTTGGATCATCTTCACTATCATTATTATGAATTCTTTTTCTGGAAGGTTGCCTATCTCCACCTCATTTAGTTGTTTTTCTGGGGTTTTATCTTGTTCCTTCATCTGGTACAAATTCCTCTGCCTTTTCATTTTGTCTATGTTTCTGTGAATGTGGTTTTCCATCCACAGGCTGAAGAACTGTAGTTC
>NW_020842833.1:0-1129 GCF_003676395.1 Aethalodelphis obliquidens | reverse complement strand
GGGGTCTTTTGTGTCTCCATACAGATTTTAAGATTATTTGGTCTAGTTCTGTAAAAAAATGCCACTGGTAATTGGATAGGGATGGCACTGAATCTGTAGATTGCTTTGGGTAATATAGTCATTTTCACAATATTGATTCTTCCGATCCAAGAACATGGTATATCTCTCCATCTGTTTGTGTCATCTTTGATTTCTTTCATCAGTGTCTTATAGTTTGCTGAGTACAGGTCTTTTACCTCCTCTAGGTAGGTTCATTCCTAGGTTTATTCTTTTTGTTGCAATGGTAAATGGGAGTGTTTCCAGCCTTGACATTTTTCACCAAACAGGAAGGGTGCTCAGATGTTGAGCTGTCCAAAGGGATAAACATATCATCTAGTTTTTTCTAACCCTCCTTTTGTAGACGCTATTGGTGCTCTGCCCAGATCAGTTTGACCAGCCAGGACAGCCAAACCCCCAGCTGCTTGTGCGTGCTGCAGCTGACAGCTTACGTCTGTGATGTTCTCAGGAGTGCCCCTGGCTAACTGGGACGGCCAATGATAGAGGCAAAAGAACCTGAACACTTGGCCCTGTCTCTGCAGTGAGATTTGTGCTCCAGAATCTGTCTTGTGTCAAGCCAAGGTTAGATTTTCCCTAAGATCACATCCTTGCTTGATTCCTTCTCCTGCCCTATTCGGCTTCCCTTACTTGTGTACAGTTTTCCCGTGAGTATACTCCTTCAATAAACCCCTGTCTCGGGCTCTGTTTCCAGAAAACTCAACCTAAAATCCACCCTTAAACACAGGCAATAAAACTCCTACTTCATTTCTTTCAATCACACTTACCACTCTGTATGACAATTTTTTTATACACATGCACATTATATACATTCCTTAATAGGCTATAGAATCCTTGACGGCAGGGAGTATGTGGGGTCTTTTCCCCTCTCCTTAAGCACTAGCATACATGTAATAGGAACTTTAAAAAAAATGGTAAGCTGAACCTAACTGAACATAAAGGCCAGATCACAGTGGTTTAAAAAATGCACAGAAGTGAGAGAGACGAGACAATAAATGTAGTGCTAGGCTATTCTTTCCAATGTCGTTTCTAAATGTCTTTCTAAATGTCGTTATTGGCGTACCTATTTTATCCC
>NW_020842832.1:0-1129 GCF_003676395.1 Aethalodelphis obliquidens | reverse complement strand
CTATGACATCACTTATAGGTGTTACCAAAAAATTGATACCCACGAACTTATTTCCAAAACAAGGAAAAGCATGGATTAAGAAAACAAAATTACGTTTAACCAAATGGAAAGGTGTAAGGAATGGATGAATTAGGATATGGGGGTTAAGAGACATGTGCTAATACATATGAACTATATAATCACAAAATACCTATGGAATACCAAGAAAGGTCTACTCAACACTCTGTAATAACCGACATGGGAAAGGATCCAAACATGAATAGACAGATACATTGATATAATGAACCACATTCTGTACACCTAGGAGAAAGAAAATATTTTTTATCAACTTTGCTCTGATAACTAATAAAAATTAAATTTAAAAAACAAACAAGAAGGAGATATAAGCTCTTGGGGGTTTGCCCTGGCACATTCCACTCTAATTCTCAACCTACTGACACGATTTCCAGGGAAGCTCTCTTGCCCAAGAACCCAGAGTTGGAAAGGTAGAAATGCTGCCGCCTTGTGGCCATTTCCCGCAAGAGCGGCTTTAAGCCCACAGCTAATGGTCACTTAACATTCACAAGGACTCAGGGCTGTAAAGGACACCTGCCCTAAAAAACTGTGCTGAGGTAGGGAAAAAAAATTCAAAACAGGCAAATGTTTCAAGAAGATAGTATGAAGAGGTAAGTTTTACTCACTCTCTTTTTAAAAAAAAAAAGGAAAATGGATAAAAGCTCAATCTCAGGAATTATTACACTCATGAACATCTAATCTACAAAATTTTTCAACTCATAACTGTCAACTAACGATCAGCAAAGGGTCTACAAACAATAAATACCGAAGGGGTTTTAGAGAAATGTGTACCCTCTAGCTGCTGGTGAGATGTAAAGTGGTAACAGCCAATAATGAGAACAGAAAGGAGCTGCCTTTAAAAGTAAAAATTGAGGTACCATTCAATCCAGCAGTCACACCACTGGGCCTCTCACCTGAGAAGACCAGAAGCTAGAAGACCCGGGCTGCAAAAGCTACACTGCAGCCTATTCACAATAGCCAGGACAGTGAAGTTACCAATTTGCATCAACAGATGAATGGATAAAGAAGAAGTGGTCCATGTACACAATGGAATATTAGCCATGGAAAACAATGA
>NW_020842831.1:0-1129 GCF_003676395.1 Aethalodelphis obliquidens | reverse complement strand
GGGGTCTTTTGTGTCTCCATACAGATTTTAAGATTATTTGGTCTAGTTCTGTAAAAAAATGCCACTGGTAATTGGATAGGGATGGCACTGAATCTGTAGATTGCTTTGGGTAATATAGTCATTTTCACAATATTGATTCTTCCGATCCAAGAACATGGTATATCTCTCCATCTGTTTGTGTCATCTTTGATTTCTTTCATCAGTGTCTTATAGTTTGCTGAGTACAGGTCTTTTACCTCCTCTAGGTAGGTTCATTCCTAGGTTTATTCTTTTTGTTGCAATGGTAAATGGGAGTGTTTCCAGCCTTGACATTTTTCACCAAACAGGAAGGGTGCTCAGATGTTGAGCTGTCCAAAGGGATAAACATATCATCTAGTTTTTTCTAACCCTCCTTTTGTAGACGCTATTGGTGCTCTGCCCAGATCAGTTTGACCAGCCAGGACAGCCAAACCCCCAGCTGCTTGTGCGTGCTGCAGCTGACAGCTTACGTCTGTGATGTTCTCAGGAGTGCCCCTGGCTAACTGGGACGGCCAATGATAGAGGCAAAAGAACCTGAACACTTGGCCCTGTCTCTGCAGTGAGATTTGTGCTCCAGAATCTGTCTTGTGTCAAGCCAAGGTTAGATTTTCCCTAAGATCACATCCTTGCTTGATTCCTTCTCCTGCCCTATTCGGCTTCCCTTACTTGTGTACAGTTTTCCCGTGAGTATACTCCTTCAATAAACCCCTGTCTCGGGCTCTGTTTCCAGAAAACTCAACCTAAAATCCACCCTTAAACACAGGCAATAAAACTCCTACTTCATTTCTTTCAATCACACTTACCACTCTGTATGACAATTTTTTTATACACATGCACATTATATACATTCCTTAATAGGCTATAGAATCCTTGACGGCAGGGAGTATGTGGGGTCTTTTCCCCTCTCCTTAAGCACTAGCATACATGTAATAGGAACTTTAAAAAAAATGGTAAGCTGAACCTAACTGAACATAAAGGCCAGATCACAGTGGTTTAAAAAATGCACAGAAGTGAGAGAGACGAGACAATAAATGTAGTGCTAGGCTATTCTTTCCAATGTCGTTTCTAAATGTCTTTCTAAATGTCGTTATTGGCGTACCTATTTTATCCC
>NW_020842830.1:0-1130 GCF_003676395.1 Aethalodelphis obliquidens | reverse complement strand
CAACCACAGTGACTACAGTTGTCACAACAACCACAGTGACTACAGTTATCACCCAGAGCACAATTCCCAACAATCCTCTCTTGTACCCTACACTCATCCCGTCCCTGGTCGTGATACCGTTGCTGCTTGTCTGCATCTGCTGCTGCAAGAGGGTGAGTGACCCTTGCCCGCACAGCCTGCATCCAGCCCTCACCGACCCCTGAGGGACCAGCCCCATGCCTGCCCCATGATTCTGCCTGTGGCCAGGTTCCATCAGCTCTGGGGTCCTCACACTAGCAAACAAGGCACAGACTCTGTCCTCCCATCCCGGGCATAGACACACCCTGGGCTTCTAGGGGGCCACCTGCTTCATGCTTTCACCTTCACAGGGAGTTGGACTGTCATCCCAGAGGGCTGGGAGGCAGGGAGGGCTGCAGGGGGAGGGAGGGAAGGGGAGAGGAGGAGGGGTGTGGGGAGTGTTCTCTTGTCTTCATATGATGTCAGGGCTGCGGCTGAAAACTCTACCAGGGACCAGGGGCCTTAGTCTGCCTGTCTCCCCCTTGACCCTCCACGGAGGTACCGATTCCCCTCTGATGACTGAGGGGCCTGAGGCTCAGGGAGGCACCTAGGTTGACACCCCAAAGCCCATGTATGATCCCTTACTGCTGCCGAGCAGGGTCCTCTCCTGTCTGCATAGCTGAGCCAGAGCCTTCCATGCCCCTTCCAGCCTGTGTTTTTGTCTCTTTCATGTTCTAGATCGTCAAGGAGCCACCACCAGCCCAGAAACCAGAAAAAGTAAGTGGTGTGTTTCGTTGTGATGTTGTCAGCATACTTGATGCACACACAACCTGCAGAGAGAGGCCCTCTGACGTGTATGGGGAGATGCCCTCCCCCACCCCTCCAGCTCCCACCTACCTGGGCAGAGAGAGGTGGCAGAAAGAAGAGGGTGACAGAGGGCAGGGAGGGACCCCAGAGAGAGGACCTGAGACTCACAAAATGTCACCCAGACAACACGGTTCCCCACCTCGGAAGACAGCCTGAACCAGGGCCTTTATCACTGAATCAGCAACATGGGGTAGCCTATTTCAGGAACAGCTATGATCCCTCCTGATATAAATGGGCTTTTCCTCAATTCCCAAAAGACTCTCTGT
>NW_020842829.1:0-1130 GCF_003676395.1 Aethalodelphis obliquidens | reverse complement strand
CTTTTCTTTTAGGAGAGTTTTTCAAGTAATCTTGCCCACAGTATTCTTCAGAACTTCATTAATAATGGCAAAAAATTGGGCTTCCCTGGTGGCGCAGTGGTTGAGAGTCCGCCTGCCGATGCAGAGGACACGGGTTCGTGCCCCGGTCCAGGAATATCCCACGTGCTGTGGAGCAGCTGGGCCCGTGAGCCATGGCCGCTGAGCCTGTGCATCTGGAGCCTGTGCTTCGCAATGGGAGAGGCCACAACAGTGAGAGGCCCACGTACCACACACACAAAAAAAGGCAAAAAATTAAAACAACTTAACATTCAACAAAAATGGGAATTGTTCATAACAATTATAGAGGCACATACAGTAGAAAACTATAAACTGTTATTGAAACAGTGAGACATAACTTTTTATTCTTAAAGAACTATGTTTATTTAGGTTCCTTTTGTTTAAATAACTATATTTCTGTGTATGTATGTATACAGTCATGTATTTATATACACATACATTATTTGTATGATATATTTATATAAACATATGAAATACATACCTATACACATACCTCTGATTTATATTTGTATACATACACAGGAATATAATTATATATTATATATTTATATACATTGAACTGAAAGCTGGTGGTATACATATATGTCGTGTATAAATGTGTGTCTACGTGCATGTGTAGAAAAGCAGGTTGAGAGATATGGAAGCATGAGTTAGGGTTCAAGATTTTAAAAGTAGTTATGTGTAGGTAGTGAGGTTAAGGCCCATTTGATTGAAAATATTGCATATTTTTACATCAAGTGTTGTGATGACCAGATTCCTATGTAAATAAAATTATAAATAGCTATACATACTCGTATGTGTAATGTATAATTAAAAGATATATAGTTTTATATATGTATTATATTTATATTATATAATACAATTATCTTATACTAATACATTATATATTGTGTTATATAGAATATATTAACTATAGTGTATTATATCAGATAGTAATAATTATATATTTCTATATTATGATATAATTGTTTTATAATCAATATTACAGGCTATATCATATTAATATTATGAACATATTAACCATATAAATACATTTCATTACTCATATATTTTGTATATAATATATGCTAGGC
>NW_020842828.1:0-1130 GCF_003676395.1 Aethalodelphis obliquidens | reverse complement strand
CTATGACATCACTTATAGGTGTTACCAAAAAATTGATACCCACGAACTTATTTCCAAAACAAGGAAAAGCATGGATTAAGAAAACAAAATTACGTTTAACCAAATGGAAAGGTGTAAGGAATGGATGAATTAGGATATGGGGGTTAAGAGACATGTGCTAATACATATGAACTATATAATCACAAAATACCTATGGAATACCAAGAAAGGTCTACTCAACACTCTGTAATAACTGACATGGGAAAGGATCCAAACATGAATAGACAGATACATTGATATAATGAACCACATTCTGTACACCTAGGAGAAAGAAAATATTTTTTATCAACTTTACTCTGATAACTAATAAAAATTAAACTTAAAAAACAAACAAGAAGGAGATATAAGCTCTTGGGGGTTTGCCCTGGCACATTCCACTCTAATTCTCAACCTACTGACACGATTTCCAGGGAAGCTCTCTTGCCCAAGAACCCAGAGTTGGAAAGGTAGAAATGCTGCCGCCTTGTGGCCATTTCCCGCAAGAGCGGCTTTAAGCCCACAGCTAATGGTCACTTAACATTCACAAGGACTCAGGGCTGTAAAGGACACCTGCCCTAAAAAACTGTGCTGAGGTAGGGAAAAAAAAATTCAAAACAGGCAAATGTTTCAAGAAGATAGTATGAAGAGGTAAGTTTTACTCACTCTCTTTTTAAAAAAAAAAAGGAAAATGGATAAAAGCTCAATCTCAGGAATTATTACACTCATGAACATCTAATCTACAAAATTTTTCAACTCATAACTGTCAACTAACGATCAGCAAAGGGTCTACAAACAATAAATACCGAAGGGGTTTTAGAGAAATGTGTACCCTCTAGCTGCTGGTGAGATGTAAAGTGGGAACAGCCAATAATGAGAACAGAAAGGAGCTGCCTTTAAAAGTAAAAATTGAGGTACCATTCAATCCAGCAGTCACACCACTGGGCCTCTCACCTGAGAAGACCAGAAGCTAGAAGACCCGGGCTGCAAAAGCTACACTGCAGCCTATTCACAATAGCCAGGACAGTGAAGTTACCAATTTGCATCAACAGATGAATGGATAAAGAAGAAGTGGTCCATGTACACAATGGAATATTAGCCATGGAAAACAATGA
>NW_020842827.1:557-1130 GCF_003676395.1 Aethalodelphis obliquidens | reverse complement strand
GCTAGCTTCCCAGGTGTCCAGAAAGCTGTGCTGCCATTAAAGACATGCAGAGCAGAGACCACCGCATCCTGGAAGCTGCAGCACACCTCCGCGTCTGCACGGCGAATCAGGGCCTTCCTTCCAGGCATGGGTTCATGCTGGGTGTGCCGCTAGCGACACAGCGTGCTAAGATGCTGACTTTCTCCTCGAGCAGAGTGACTTCAGGTACGAGGGCGGGCCTCGCAGTGTTCCAAGCACAGTGTTCTCTCATGGCAGCTCACACAAGGGCCATGACAGAGTCTTCCTGTGCACTTCGCACTCAACAGCCCTGTTGTCCCGAGGGCGTTCGAGGGCTCAGGAGATGAAGCGCTCCTCAAGGAACGTGCAGTGTGTTGCTGCCCAGCACTCGGCAGGCACAGAGGTCCTCCGGGGGATCAACCAATGGACCTCGACGTTGCTCCGCCTGCCCACAGGTGTCGGGAGGCACTCAGTGACCTCGGAGGGAAAACGATGCACACCCGTGGGGTCTAGGAGACCCCGGACGCGTACTTCCTTTAAAATAAAGCACATAAGCGACTGAGAACTCATGGAAAC
>NW_020842827.1:0-457 GCF_003676395.1 Aethalodelphis obliquidens | reverse complement strand
AACCTGGAGGCGAGTTCTCACGTCGAGGTTCCCTTTCGCTCTAGAGCCTGTCATGCGGACCGCAGCCGCGGCCACTGAAGCCCCTGGTTTAGAGAGAGCAAACTCATAATTTTCCCCAAGGCATTCTTCCAGGGCTCACTGGCCTGTCGGGAGCCGGGAATGTTAGGTAGCTTCAAGGCAGGCATGAATGCAGCCCTCAAAATGGGAAAGCAGGGCTAGCTCCAGCCGGTCCCAGTTTTCATGGGCACACTCAGCGTACATCCCTGTGGCTTCTAACGAGTCCCAAGAGACACCGGTTACCCTGCGTTTCCTTCCCTGAATCAACTTATCGAAGTAGGGAGTCCCGCATCTGGCGAACTGTCTCCCCGAAGAACGCCGGAGCTGCTCCTCTGGGCCTGGGGCTGCCTGCAGATTCACAGAAGGAACAGGACTTAAAGTGCAGTAAGAAACAAGCCGC
>NW_020842826.1:795-1131 GCF_003676395.1 Aethalodelphis obliquidens | reverse complement strand
TACCCTTACCGGGACCCTAAACCGTCCCCGTCCCCTAACACTAACCCTAGCCCGAACTTTAAACCCAACCCTTCCCCGAAGCCTGACCCTCACCCGTCCCCTAATCCTAACCCGAACGCTAACACTAACACGCGCCCTCACACACACGCTCCCCCTAAATCCTTGTCGTACCCTCACCTGGACCCCAAACCGTCCCTGTCCCCTAACCCTAACGCTAGCCCGAACCCTAACCCTAACTCTTCCCCGAAACCTGACCCTCACCCGTCCCCTAATCCTAACCCGTAAGCTAACACTAACCCGCGACCTCACACGCACGCTCACCCTAAAGCGTTGTCG
>NW_020842826.1:436-695 GCF_003676395.1 Aethalodelphis obliquidens | reverse complement strand
CTAACCCGTACGCTCACACTAACAAGCGCCCTCACACGCACACTCCCACTAAAGGGTGGTCGTACCCTCACCTGTACCCTAAACCGTCCCCTAACCCTAACCCTAACCCTAGCGCGAACCCTAACACTAACCCTTCCCCGAAGCCTGACCCTCACCGTCCCCTAATCCTAACCCGTACGCTAACACTAACTCGCGCCCTCACACGCACGCTCGGCCTAAAGCGTTGTCGTACCCTCACCTGGACCCTAAACCGTCCCCG
>NW_020842826.1:0-336 GCF_003676395.1 Aethalodelphis obliquidens | reverse complement strand
TACCCTTACCGGGACCCTAAACCGTCCCCGTCCCCTAACACTAACCCTAGCCCGAACTTTAAACCCAACCCTTCCCCGAAGCCTGACCCTCACCCGTCCCCTAATCCTAACCCGAACGCTAACACTAACACGCGCCCTCACACACACGCTCCCCCTAAATCCTTGTCGTACCCTCACCTGGACCCCAAACCGTCCCTGTCCCCTAACCCTAACGCTAGCCCGAACCCTAACCCTAACTCTTCCCCGAAACCTGACCCTCACCCGTCCCCTAATCCTAACCCGTAAGCTAACACTAACCCGCGACCTCACACGCACGCTCACCCTAAAGCGTTGTCG
>NW_020842825.1:844-1132 GCF_003676395.1 Aethalodelphis obliquidens | reverse complement strand
TGAACAGGAATAGCGAGAAGCAATGAGAGACTAGCTGGAGGTGTCTGGACGGGCCAATTTAACTCTCATTTCCCACCAGGAAGAGGAATTAACCAAAGGCTCAGCGTGCCGTGCCGGAACCAGATTAGGGCCTGAAGCCATCCTGCGGTGTTGCGGCCAGCTCACAAGAAAGCGAGTTGAAGGAAGAAGCTCAGGGGCACTGTAATTCACAAACCTGAAGAGTTAAAAATGACAGCTATCATCCAAAAATATACTAAGTAAGGCTGCCAAGAGGACTTGAAAGCGGGG
>NW_020842825.1:388-744 GCF_003676395.1 Aethalodelphis obliquidens | reverse complement strand
CCAAGCAAACTTGCAAACGAAATCTGCACTACAATGAAGTCTCACTTACCCCTGGGCAAAAGGGCCATCTGAAAAAAAATGTAAAATCCAGAAAGGCAGGACAGACCATGGAGAACTGGGAGCCTTGTTATGCTGATGGGCGGGATATAAATTGCCAACAGACACTCGGGAGAAGTGTATGGTGTTTCCTGAAACATCTAAAAAACAAAGCAACAGAGCCTACGGCACTTCCACTTATGGTCCTATAGCTTAGGGATATTAAAATCAAAAGACACAGCCACCCGAATGTTTGGGACGCCTCTGTTTACCAGAACCTCTTTTACAGTACAAGTTCAATATCACAGAAAGTGAAAAAT
>NW_020842825.1:0-288 GCF_003676395.1 Aethalodelphis obliquidens | reverse complement strand
TGAACAGGAATAGCGAGAAGCAATGAGAGACTAGCTGGAGGTGTCTGGACGGGCCAATTTAACTCTCATTTCCCACCAGGAAGAGGAATTAACCAAAGGCTCAGCGTGCCGTGCCGGAACCAGATTAGGGCCTGAAGCCATCCTGCGGTGTTGCGGCCAGCTCACAAGAAAGCGAGTTGAAGGAAGAAGCTCAGGGGCACTGTAATTCACAAACCTGAAGAGTTAAAAATGACAGCTATCATCCAAAAATATACTAAGTAAGGCTGCCAAGAGGACTTGAAAGCGGGG
>NW_020842824.1:0-1133 GCF_003676395.1 Aethalodelphis obliquidens | reverse complement strand
GTTAGTGTATGGAGTAGGATTAGGGTACTGATTAGGTTAAGGATTAGCTTTAGGGTTAGGGAACAGTACAGTTTAGGGTGCAGGTTAGGATACGACAACGGGGTAGTGTACATGTTAGGGTATGGGTTAGTGTTAGTGTACGGTTTGGGGTACAACAATGGGTTATGGTACATGTTAGGGTAAGGGTTAGGGAACAGGTACGGTTTAAGGTACAGGTTAGGGTATGAAAACGGGTTAGGCTTACGGTACGTGTTAGAGTATGGGTTAGTGTTAGTGTACAGGTTAGGGTAAGGGAAAGGATTAGGGAACAGGTACAGTTTAGGGTACAGGTTAGTGTATGACAGCGGGTTAGGCTTAGGGTGTGTGTTATGGTACAGGGTAGTGTTAGTGTACGGTTTAGGATTAGGGCACGGGTTAGGGTTAGGTTAAGGGTGAGGGTTAGGGTTTGGGTTACGGAATGGGTACGGTTTAGGGTACAGATTAGGGTATGACAGCAGGTTAGGGTTAGTGAACGGGTATGCTTTAGGGTACAGGTTAGGGCACGACAACAGGTTAAGGTTAGGTTACGTGTTAGTGTACAGTTAGGGTAAGGGTTAGGGTGAGGAATCAGGTACTGTTTAGGTTACAGTTTAGGGTACAACAACGGGTTAGGGTACATTTTAGGGTACGGGTTAGTGTTAGCGTATGGGTTAGGATTAGGGTATGACTTAGGGATAGGGAACGGGTACGGTTTAAGGTACAGATTAGGGTATGACAACAGGTTAGGGTTATGGCACGTGTTAGGGTACGGGTTTTTAGTTTACGGATTAGGATACGGGTTAGGGTAAGGGTTATGTTTAGATTAACGGTTAGGATTAGGGTTAGAGAACAAGTACGGCTTAGGGTACAGGTTAGGGTATGACAAAGGATTAGGTTTTGGGTACATGTTAGGCTATGTGGTAGTGTATGGGTTAGGATTAGTGTACAAGTTAGGGTAAGGGTTTGGATTAGGGTTAGGGAACGTGTACGGTTTAGGGTACAGGTTAGGGTACGGGTTAGTTTTGGTGTACAGGTTAGGAATGGTGTACATGTTAGGGTAAGACTTAGGGTAAGGATTAGGATAAGGGTTAGGGTTAGGGATTGGGTACGGATTA
>NW_020842823.1:0-1133 GCF_003676395.1 Aethalodelphis obliquidens | reverse complement strand
GTCTAATAATTCCTGATGTTGAGCTTTTATCCATTTTCTTTTTTTCTATGAAAAATAGTGAGTAAAACTTACCTCTTCATAATATCTCCTTGAAAAATTTGCCAGGTTTGAATTTTTTTTGGCCATTCCATACCTCAGCACAAGTTTTGATGACAGGTGTGCTTTACAGCCCAGAGTGAGTCCTTGTGAATGTTAAGTGACAGTTACCTGTGGTTTTAAAGCCGCTCTTGTGGGAAATGGCACAAGGTGACAGCATTCCTACGTTTCCAGTTCTGGGATATTGTGCAACAGATCTTTCCTGGAAATCATGTTTGTAGGCTGCAATTTAGAGTGGAATGTGTCAGGGCAAATGCCGAAGAGCTTATATCTCCATAATTCTTGTTTGCTTTCTTTAAATTTAATTTTTATTAATTATAAGAGCAAATTTGAGAAAATTGTTGTGTTTGTTCTAGCTGAACAGAATGTGCTCCATTATATCTATGTATAGATCTATTCATCTTTGGATCCTTTCCCGTGTAGGTTATTACAGAGTGTTGAGTAGACCTCTCTTGGTATTCCATACTTATTTTCTGATTATATATTTCATATATATTAGTACATGTCTGTTAACCCCCATATCCTACTTCATACATTCCTTACACCTTTCCATTTGGTTAAACATAATTTGGTTTTCTGAATCTATGAGTGTCCTTCTCTTGGAAATTATTTCATGGGTATCAATTTTTAGGTAACACCTATAAGTGATGTAATAGGATATCTGTCTTTCGTTTTCTTTCTTACTTCAGGTAGGGTGATTATCTCTAGATCCTTCTATGGTGGTGCCAACAGCACTGTTCCGTGCTTTTCCATGGCTAATATTCCATTGTGTACATGAACCACTTCTTGGTGAATTTTTCTGTTCATGGACATTTTGGTTTCTTCCAAGTCTTGGCTATGGTACATGTTGCTACAGAGAAGGATTGCCAGCCTGTGTCTTTTTGGTTCAGCTCTACTCAGCTGATAGGCCCATCAGTGGGCCTACCAGATCATATAGTAGCTCAAGTTTTACCTTTAAACACTCCTCCATTTTGTTCTCTGTACTGGCTGTTACCAGGTTACATCCCATCAGCAGCTAGAGGGTACACAGTTCTCTA
>NW_020842822.1:504-1133 GCF_003676395.1 Aethalodelphis obliquidens | reverse complement strand
AATAGATATTTTTATTGACATCATCTATCAATGACAGTTAAAGTGTAACCTAAGGGAAGCTGGTGGTGAGTGCTTCTGACCCTGAAGACTTCAATCATCTAAAGTTTGGACTCTGCCTACTTCCCAAGGCCCTTAATGAACATATGTGTAGCCGTAGCTTAAAAACTTCCCCAGTTTGGGTTTCGGGGAGACACTGATTTTGAAAAAGCCCTGGTGTTCTCCTTACATGAATGGGACTCTTCCTACTGCTAAAACATGTCTGTCACACCCAGAGGATGGTATACCGTCTGATCGGGAAGAGTTTGGAAAAGGCATCTCATCTCCTCATCTCCTGGTGCTCGGGTTCACCCCTCCAGCGTCTTTACTAACAGTCTCCCCACTTGGAGATGTCAGCACTGTCAACATCCTGTTGCGTACAGTTTGGAATTTGTCCAGAGGATGAAGCGGAAGGATGAGGAACAATGAGAGACAAGTCCTAGGTGTTCAGACAGGCACATGTCACTCTAATTTCCAATCAGGAAGACGAATTGACCAAAGGCTAGGGTTGCCCATGGAAACAGTATAGGGCTTGAGGAAATCCCGCTGCTTTGTGGCCAGTTCCCATAAACACAAGTTGAACAATGGAACTC
>NW_020842822.1:0-404 GCF_003676395.1 Aethalodelphis obliquidens | reverse complement strand
CTCGGGTTCACCCCTCCAGCGTCTTTCCTAACAGTCTCCCCACTTGGAGATGTCAGCACTGTCAACATCCTGTTGCGTACAGTTTGGAATTTGTCCAGAGGATGAAGCGGAAGGATGAGGAACAATGAGAGACAAGTCCTAGGTGTTCAGACAGGCACATGTCACTCTAATTTCCAATCAGGAAGACGAATTGACCAAAGGCTAGGGTTGCCCATGGAAACAGTATAGGGCTTGAGGAAATCCCGCTGCTTTGTGGCCAGTTCCCATAAACACAAGTTGAACAATGGAACTCAGGGGCAGTAAAATTCACAAAACTGCAGAGTTGAAAATATCCATCACTGAAAAATGTCTTGAGGAAAGTCAGAGAAAAGGACTTGTAAGCAAGGGAGAATGGCAGGAAAGGG
>NW_020842821.1:0-1134 GCF_003676395.1 Aethalodelphis obliquidens | reverse complement strand
CAGCATTTTCTCTTTCTTATTAGTACATGAAAGAACGCTGAGCATTATAAATTAATAACATGAGACATAGAAGGGAAGGAGAAAGAGCAAACCAGAAACTAGCTCCACACTGGAGCAAATGAAGAGATCAAATGCTAAGTCTTCCTCAGACTCAACAGTTTATCAGAACATGGGACTAATAGAAGTATTGTAAAAAATTCTTACTCCTCCTGAACAGGGATGCTTTCTATGCTCCAATATGAGACATTAACTCTGAACTCACATAAGTCTTTTTTAAAGACTGTTTTACCAATTGACTTAGTCTAGTTTCTAGTCCTGGTATTTCTATGCCTTCTACATCTTATGGTACAAAAGAGGCTAACAAGTTGTACAGTATGAATTTATGCATAGTCTGCACCTGAAATTTTGCCAGATACTAAGCATATAGAGACAATTAACACCTGGTTGCTGTCCTCTATGTGTCCATATTAAAATGGAGAAGGCATACATAGCAAAACTAAGATCCAGTATAAAGAGAGGAACATAAACAGATGTTCAGAGAATGAATGGTGTGAATGCCCAAGAGAGTGACTTACTCTTACACAGGGCAGTCAAGAAAATACAACAGGCTATGACACAGACCATGGAACCAAGTCAGATGAAGAAGTGGATAAAGGACACCCCAAACCCAAATTCCTCATCCTATTGAATGTTTCCAGTTAGCTGGCAGCACCTTTTTTCAATGGATTCTTTACCTTACAGTATAATCAATATTCTTGCTCATGTTGTTAATGGCCTTTAAAACAAGTATGAATAGAAGTATTGTCAGTTAAAAAAGGATCTTCATCCTGAAACAGAATGTTGGTAGCGCTGCAGTTCCAGAGTACTTTCTGAACAGTACTGTCTGTTTTCAAGCTGTAAGTTTAGAATACACATATATTGATTTAAGTGCTAATAGAGGTTAGGGCATACTCAGTATCAGGCAGGGTTCTAAAAGCTTCACATGTACTGTATTTCATTGGTTCTAAGATGTACATTTTTTCACATTTTAACAACCTCTGAATTTGGCATATGCCTTACACATGCTGGCATATAATAACTTAACAGGCAGCATTTTCTCTTTCTTATTAGTACATGAAAGAACGCTGAGCATTA
>NW_020842820.1:0-1134 GCF_003676395.1 Aethalodelphis obliquidens | reverse complement strand
CAGCATTTTCTCTTTCTTATTAGTACATGAAAGAACGCTGAGCATTATAAATTAATAACATGAGACATAGAAGGGAAGGAGAAAGAGCAAACCAGAAACTAGCTCCACACTGGAGCAAATGAAGAGATCAAATGCTAAGTCTTCCTCAGACTCAACAGTTTATCAGAACATGGGACTAATAGAAGTATTGTAAAAAATTCTTACTCCTCCTGAACAGGGATGCTTTCTATGCTCCAATATGAGACATTAACTCTGAACTCACATAAGTCTTTTTTAAAGACTGTTTTACCAATTGACTTAGTCTAGTTTCTAGTCCTGGTATTTCTATGCCTTCTACATCTTATGGTACAAAAGAGGCTAACAAGTTGTACAGTATGAATTTATGCATAGTCTGCACCTGAAATTTTGCCAGATACTAAGCATATAGAGACAATTAACACCTGGTTGCTGTCCTCTATGTGTCCATATTAAAATGGAGAAGGCATACATAGCAAAACTAAGATCCAGTATAAAGAGAGGAACATAAACAGATGTTCAGAGAATGAATGGTGTGAATGCCCAAGAGAGTGACTTACTCTTACACAGGGCAGTCAAGAAAATACAACAGGCTATGACACAGACCATGGAACCAAGTCAGATGAAGAAGTGGATAAAGGACACCCCAAACCCAAATTCCTCATCCTATTGAATGTTTCCAGTTAGCTGGCAGCACCTTTTTTCAATGGATTCTTTACCTTACAGTATAATCAATATTCTTGCTCATGTTGTTAATGGCCTTTAAAACAAGTATGAATAGAAGTATTGTCAGTTAAAAAAGGATCTTCATCCTGAAACAGAATGTTGGTAGCGCTGCAGTTCCAGAGTACTTTCTGAACAGTACTGTCTGTTTTCAAGCTGTAAGTTTAGAATACACATATATTGATTTAAGTGCTAATAGAGGTTAGGGCATACTCAGTATCAGGCAGGGTTCTAAAAGCTTCACATGTACTGTATTTCATTGGTTCTAAGATGTACATTTTTTCACATTTTAACAACCTCTGAATTTGGCATATGCCTTACACATGCTGGCATATAATAACTTAACAGGCAGCATTTTCTCTTTCTTATTAGTACATGAAAGAACGCTGAGCATTA
>NW_020842819.1:0-1134 GCF_003676395.1 Aethalodelphis obliquidens | reverse complement strand
CCTGTCCTCATCTCTGAAAAATGTTCAATTCTTCATTTCTTTGGCCGTTGTTATACGTCACGACCTTTCCTTCTGACACTTACAATAGATATGACGTGGGCCCTCCTCATTCTATTCCCCAAGTATCTTGAATTTCCATTTCTGGTCTCTCTAACCTTCGTTGTGGAACATTTCCTCGATATTGTATTCAATTCCATAACTGGTCCCTCAGCTGTCTTGTCCTTGATGGGGTGACGTTTTTTAATGTGCTCATCCTACTGGATTTGTCATCTCTACCTTTTCTAACTCTTAATACCTGCCCTTTCTTCTATAAAATAATCCATATGGTTGCCTCCCTTTATTTTTCAGATACTTAAACACGCTTAATTTAAATCGACTGTCATATTTCCCTACTGATTCTTTTTTTCATATTTTTATTTCAGCAAAGTCACTAACTGTGTTGTCATACAATCCAGATATTCACATCAAGTATGATCTACATTTTTTTCACCTCTTTATTGGTTTCCTACTGATTCTGTTTCCTTGCCTAGGACACCCCCATGCGTCAGCAGACGGCTGTCCGTAGCACTGCCATCATTACTAGGGTCACTGTGATGTCCATTCCTGTTAAAGGCTCTGCCCTCACACCCCCGGTCTCTCCTAGAAGGCTTCTCCCGGGGCTGTCCTGGGAGTCAGGCTGACCAGGGGCGACTGCTGCAGCTGCTCTGCCCCGTGCTGCCCACCGTCTCAGACTTAGCATCTGCTCACAGCTGTGGCCTCAGGGATGGTCCAATGGGACCCTCACACTCTCACGAGGGTGGACGCCCAGGGCTGACAATCGTGGACTGAGTCTGTTTCATGCCACACAGGGGAGGTGGCTCAATGCTGACCACGGGCTTGGGGCAGCGAGCAGAGCTATCCCAGTGCCCGTCCAGAAAGGCGGGGAAGTGGGGCCGCAGCTTCAACCTCCACCTGGAGCCCTGACCCCTCCCTGCCGGTGAGGACCTGGGTCCCTCTCTCTGTCCACACAGGTGGGAACCTCCTCCCTATGACCCCCTTGATGATCCCGGTCAGCGGGGGCCACTCAGCCTAGTTCCCTCTTCTTTGGTCTGGTTCCCTCTCCATTTGGGGAACTTTCTTTCTCTTTTTCTGCAT
>NW_020842818.1:0-1134 GCF_003676395.1 Aethalodelphis obliquidens | reverse complement strand
TGTAAACAGAGGCGTCCCAAACTTTGCGGTGGCTGTGTCTCTTTGATTTTAATTTCCCTAAGCTATAGGACCATAAGTGGAAGTGCCCTAGGCTCTGTTGCTTTGTTTTTTAGATGTTTCAGGAAACTCCATACACATCTCCCTAGTGGCTGTAGGCAATTTACATCCCACCCATCAGCATAACAAGGCTCCCAGTTCTCCATGGCCTGTCCTGCCTTTCTGGATTTTACACTTTTTTCAGAAGGCCCTTTTGACCGGGGCGAAGTGAGACTTCATTGTAGTGCAGATTTCCTGTGCAAGCTTGCTTGGTTGGCCAAAAAATGCTTATGCGTTTTTTCCTGAATATATTCAGGAAAAAACGCATACGCCCTTTTTGGCCAAGTGCATCATTGTGGACGTTCTGCCTCTTTTCCTATGCTTTCAATGCAATTCCAGTCTCCCTCCTGAAATCGGTTTCCTGCAATTCTGCCCCGCTTTCAAGTCCTCTTGGCAGCCTTACTTCAGTATATTTTTGGACGATAGCTGTCATTTATAACTCTGCAGGTTTGTGAATTACAGTGCCCCTGAGCTCCTTTCTTCAACTCGCTTTCTTGTGACCTGGCCGCAACACCGCAGGATGGCTTCAGGCCCTAATCTGGTTCCGGCACGGCATGCTGAGCCTTTGGTTATTTCCTCTTCCTGGTGGGAAATGAGAGTTAAATTTGCCCGTCCAGACACCTCCAGCTAGTCTCTCATTGGTTCTCCCTATTTCTGTTCATCTTCCGCAGAAATTGCAAACTGGGCCAAACAGGACGTTAAAGGGACTGACTCTCCAACTCGGGAGAGTGTTAGTTAAACGTCTTGAATGTTGCACCCGAGTACCAGGGTACGTAAACTGAGACATATTTGAACACGTCTCCGGATCACATGGTTGATCATACTCTAGGTTCCACATGCATGTTTTAGCTGAAGGAAGAATAATTTAAACCTGGGTAGTTGAAACCCGTGGAATGGGTACCATGCAATATGACTTCAAAGGTTCTTCATTTGCACACCGAACCTCTCCAATCCTATCACTGCTGCGTTTATGCCCCTGTACACACGCTTGATTCTCTTTCGGAGACATAGAAATCCATAGGTTTTAAGATACTTACT
>NW_020842817.1:351-1134 GCF_003676395.1 Aethalodelphis obliquidens | reverse complement strand
CGTCCTCTTTTTTTTCAAGCTGTGAGTAGCGCTTACCTCTTCAAATGGTTTTCTTGAAGTATGTGTCACATTTTGAAATATTTTGGCCATTACCTCCCTGAACACTTTCTGAGGGCAGGTTTCATTTACAGCCCTCCAGTACTTGTGCATATGAAGTGACCATTAGCACAGGTTTTAAAGCTGCTGTTGCAGGTATCGGCCATTGGGCGGCAGCATTTCTCCTTTCCCCATTCTGGGAATTACGGAAAGATTCCTTCCTGCCAGTGGTGTTCCTCAGTTGTATATTAGAGAGGAATGTGCCTGGACAAACCCCCAAAAGCTGATGTCTCCTTACTTACGTTTGGTTTCTAAATTGAAATTATATATTTTCTTTATTGGAGTAATATTCCATTGTGTACATGGACCACTTCTTCTTTGTGCCTTCCTCTGTTGACAGACATTTTTGTTGCTTCCAAGTGTTGGCTGTGGTAAATATTGCTGGAGTGCAGGATTGCCACCCTGTCTTTTGGATTCTCATCCTCTCAGGTGATAGGCCCAGCAGTGGGTATGCTTGATTGAATGGTAGCTCAATATTTACCTTATCAAGGCACCTCCTTTGTGTTTTCATTACCGGTTCTTACCATGTCCCACTTAGAAATGAGGGTGTGCATTTCTCCACAACCCCTTCAGCATTTATTGTTTGCAGAATTTTTGCTGATGGCCATTATGACTGGTGTGAGCTGATAGGTTTTTGTCATTTGGATTTGCATGTCTTTAATAATTCCTAATGTTCAGCATTTTTCC
>NW_020842817.1:0-251 GCF_003676395.1 Aethalodelphis obliquidens | reverse complement strand
TTCTGGGAAGGCTGCCCTGTTTTGAATTTTTCGTCGATTTTTGACCCCAGGATTTTTTTGAGAACAGGTGACATTTACAGGCTTGTAATGAGTGTGAATATTTAGTGACCACTACTACTGGCCTCAAAGGTGCTGTTGGGGGGAAATGGCCACAAGGTGGCAGCATTTCTCCGTTCCCAAAAGTGGTTTCTAGGGCAGCACAACATTTCTGGAAGTTGTGTTCCCAGGTTGTAAATTAGAATGGAATGTGC
>NW_020842816.1:805-1134 GCF_003676395.1 Aethalodelphis obliquidens | reverse complement strand
CTGAACCCTAACCCTAACCCTTCCCCGAAGCCTGACTCTCACCCGTCCCCTAATCCTAACCCGTACGCTAACAGGAACCCGCGCCCTCAAACGTACGCTCCCCCTAAAGCGTTGTCGTACCCTCACCTGGACCCTAAACCGTCCCTGTCCCCTAGCCCTAACCCTAGCCCAAACACTAACACAAAACTTCCCCGAAGCCTGACCCTCAGCCATCCCCTAATCCTAACCCGTACGCTAACACTAACCCGCGCCCTCACACGTACGCTCCCCCGAAAGCGTTGTCGTACCCTCACCTGGACGCTACACCGTCCCCGTCCCCTAACCCTAAC
>NW_020842816.1:429-705 GCF_003676395.1 Aethalodelphis obliquidens | reverse complement strand
CCCGTACGCTAACACTAACCCGCGCCCTCACACGTACACTCCCCCTAAAGCGTTGTCGTACCCTCACCTGGGCCCTAAACCGTCCCCGTCCCCTAACACTAACCCTAGCCCGAACGCTAACCCTAACCCTACACCGAATCATGACCCTCACCCGTCCCCTAATCCTAAACCGTACGCTAACACTAACCCGCGCCCTCACACGTACGCTGCCCCTAAAGCGTTGTCGTAACCTCAACTGGACCCTAAACCGTCCCCGTCCCCAAACCCTAACCCTAG
>NW_020842816.1:0-329 GCF_003676395.1 Aethalodelphis obliquidens | reverse complement strand
CTGAACCCTAACCCTAACCCTTCCCCGAAGCCTGACTCTCACCCGTCCCCTAATCCTAACCCGTACGCTAACAGGAACCCGCGCCCTCAAACGTACGCTCCCCCTAAAGCGTTGTCGTACCCTCACCTGGACCCTAAACCGTCCCTGTCCCCTAGCCCTAACCCTAGCCCAAACACTAACACAAAACTTCCCCGAAGCCTGACCCTCAGCCATCCCCTAATCCTAACCCGTACGCTAACACTAACCCGCGCCCTCACACGTACGCTCCCCCGAAAGCGTTGTCGTACCCTCACCTGGACGCTACACCGTCCCCGTCCCCTAACCCTAAC
>NW_020842815.1:0-1134 GCF_003676395.1 Aethalodelphis obliquidens | reverse complement strand
AAACCCAAAACAATTAAGAAAATGGGAATAGGAACATACATATCGATAATTACCTTAAATGTAAATGGATTAAATGATCCCACCAAAAGACACAGATTGGCTAAATGGATACAAAAACAAGACCCATATATATGCTGTCTACAAGAGACCCACTTCAGACCTAGGGACACATACAGACTGAAAGTGAGGGGATGGAAAAAGATATTTCATGTAAATGGAAACCAAAAGAAAGCTGGAGTAGCAATTTTCATATCAGACAAAATAGACTTTAAAATAAAGACTATTACAAGAGACAAAGAAGGAAACTACATAATGATCAAGGGATCGATCCAAGAAGAAGATATAACAATTGTAAATATTTATGCACCCAACAAAGGAGCACCTCAATACATAAGGGAAATACTAACAGCCATAAAAGGGGAATTCGACAGTAACACATTCATAGTAGGGGACTTTAACACCCCACTTTCACCAATGGACAGATCATCCAAAATGAAAATAAATAGGGAAGCACAGCTTTAAATGATACATTAAACAAGATGGACTTAATTGATATTTATAGGACATTCCATCCAAAAACAACAGAATACACATTTTTCTCAAGTGCTCATGGAACATTCTCCAGGATAGCTCGTATCTTGGGTCACAAATCAAGCCTTGGTAAATTTAAGAAAATTGAAATTGTATCAAGTACCTTTTCTGACCACAATGCTACGAGACTAGATATCAATTACAGGAAAAGATCTGTATAAAATACAAACACGTGGAGGCTAAACAATACATTACTTAATAACGAAGTGATCACTGAAGAAATCAAAGAGGAAATAAAAAAATACCTAGAAACAAATGACAATGGAGACACGATGACCAAAAACCTATAGGATGCAGCAAAAGCAGTCCTAAGAGGGAAGTTTATAGCAATACAAGCCCACCTTAAGAAACAGGAAATATCTCGAATAAACAACCTAACCTTGCACCTAAAGCAATTAGAGAAAGAAGAACAAAAAAACCCCAAAGTTAGCAGAAGGAAAGAAATCATAAAAATGAGATCAAAAATAAATGAAAAAGAAATGAAGGAAACGATAGCAAAGATCAATAAAACTAAAAGCTGGTTCTTTGAGAAGATAAAGAAAA
>NW_020842814.1:177-1135 GCF_003676395.1 Aethalodelphis obliquidens | reverse complement strand
GAGCCTGTGCTCCGCAACGGGAGAGGCCACAACAGTGAGAGGCCCGCCTACCAAAATAAAAAAAGAAAACTACAATGAGGTATCACCTCACACCAGTCAGAATGGCCATCCTCAAAAAACCTACAAACAATAAATGCTGGAGAGGGTGTGGAGAAAAGGGAACCCTCTTGCGCTGTTGGTGGGAATGTAAATTGATACAGCCACTATGGAACAGTATGGAGGTTCCTTAAACTAAAAATAGAACTACCATATGACCCAGCAATGGCTCTCTGAACAGCCAGGGGTAAGGGTTTATATAGCAACTTAATAAGGGGGAATTCGGGAGTGAGTAGGGCTTCCTACTCCCGAGTGAGTGGGAAAGGATTGAAGGATCTGATAAGGCTTTGTTTACACAGTTTTAGTCCCTTGAGGTCAGTTGCCTCCCACTACTGGGCATATACCCTGAGAAAACCGTAATTCAAAAAGAATCATGTACCACAATGTTCCTTGCAGCACTCTTCACAATAGCCAGGACATGGAAGCAACCTAAGTGTCCATCAACAGATGAATGGATAAAGAAGATGTGGCACATACATACAATGGAATATTACTCAGCCATAAAAAGAAACGAAATTGTGTTATTTATAGTGAGGTGGATGGACCTAGAGACTGTCATACAGAGTGAAATAAGTCAGAAAGAGAAAAACAAATACCATATGCTAACACATATATATGGAATCTGAAAAAAAAATGGTTATGAAGAACCTAGGGGCAGGACAGGAATAAAGACGCAGATGTAGAGAATGGACTTGAGGACACGGGGAAGGGGAAGTTGGGACGACGTGAGAGAGTGGCATGGACATATATACACTACCAAATGTAAAACCGATAGCTAGTGGGAAGCAGCCACATAGCACAGGGAGATCAGCTCAGTTTTTTGTGACCACCTAGAGGGGTGGGATAGGGAGGGTGGGAGGGA
>NW_020842814.1:0-77 GCF_003676395.1 Aethalodelphis obliquidens | reverse complement strand
GACCACCTAGAGGGGTGGGATAGGGAGGGGGGGAGGGAGATGCAAGAGGGAGGATATATGGGGATATATGTATACGT
>NW_020842813.1:0-1135 GCF_003676395.1 Aethalodelphis obliquidens | reverse complement strand
AAACCCAAAACAATTAAGAAAATGGGAATAGGAACATACATATCGATAATTACCTTAAATGTAAATGGATTAAATGATCCCACCAAAAGACACAGATTGGCTAAATGGATACAAAAACAAGACCCATATATATGCTGTCTACAAGAGACCCACTTCAGACCTAGGGACACATACAGACTGAAAGTGAGGGGATGGAAAAAGATATTTCATGTAAATGGAAACCAAAAGAAAGCTGGAGTAGCAATTTTCATATCAGACAAAATAGACTTTAAAATAAAGACTATTACAAGAGACAAAGAAGGAAACTACATAATGATCAAGGGATCGATCCAAGAAGAAGATATAACAATTGTAAATATTTATGCACCCAACAAAGGAGCACCTCAATACATAAGGGAAATACTAACAGCCATAAAAGGGGAATTCGACAGTAACACATTCATAGTAGGGGACTTTAACACCCCACTTTCACCAATGGACAGATCATCCAAAATGAAAATAAATAAGGAAACACGAGCTTTAAATGATACATTAAACAAGATGGACTTAATTGATATTTATAGGACATTCCATCCAAAAACAACAGAATACACATTTTTCTCAAGTTCTCATGGAACATTCTCCAGGATAGATCATATCTTGGGTCACAAATCAAGCCTTGGTAAATTTAAGAAAATTGAAATTGTATCAAGTACCTTTTCTGACCACAATGCTACGAGACTAGATATCAATTACAGGAAAAGATCTGTATAAAATACAAACACGTGGAGGCTAAACAATACATTACTTAATAACGAAGTGATCACTGAAGAAATCAAAGAGGAAATAAAAAAATACCTAGAAACAAATGACAATGGAGACACGATGACCAAAAACCTATAGGATGCAGCAAAAGCAGTCCTAAGAGGGAAGTTTATAGCAATACAAGCCCACCTTAAGAAACAGGAAATATCTCGAATAAACAACCTAACCTTGCACCTAAAGCAATTAGAGAAAGAAGAACAAAAAAACCCCAAAGTTAGCAGAAGGAAAGAAATCATAAAAATGAGATCAAAAATAAATGAAAAAGAAATGAAGGAAACGATAGCAAAGATCAATAAAACTAAAAGCTGGTTCTTTGAGAAGATAAAGAAAA
>NW_020842812.1:0-1135 GCF_003676395.1 Aethalodelphis obliquidens | reverse complement strand
AGAATGGACTGGCAGAGCACTGTATTTCAGGCAGCTTTCACGCTGAATGATCCTTCTTTCCCGTTGGGAGGTACTACAGTTCTCTAAGGGTCCCAGTCTCAGAGTTGCACACAGCCCACGTGCGTATAGTTTCTCAGGAACCAAAGGGGACCCCAGGAGGACGGTGGCACCTTCTCTGAATAGTTTTGTAGCCAGGGAGTTGGTTGTGCGCTGTGCGAATGGCATGAACTCTTAAAGGTGCTAGGTATCAGATTTAGGTGCTCCCTGAACCTGCCAAAAGCCTAGCAGTGTTCGGGGGGGGGAAACTGTCCATTTCCCAGACTGCATCAAAGGTCGAGTTACAGCTTGCCAGGAAGAGCCGGTAGGTAAGTACACCCAGAATGAACACTACGCACCGTGTCTCACATGGCTCCTCAGCGTCAGCAGTGGGAGCCCCTGGCATGCCACCTAGGACCTTCCACACCTCTGTTCAGGGGCACTTTTGAATGTCGTGGCTATCTAGCTCTACAGCAAAGAGGAGAATTTGTCGCTTCTCAGTCTGCATTCAAAGAGGTGATCCGGAGGACTTTGACAGCGGAAAGGTGCTCAGGGGGCCAAGAAGAGTTTCGGTACACAGTGTTCTTCCAAGGGACGTGGTGAGGCAGCGGGGACCCTAGGAAAGGCATACTAACTTCAATGCACTACTCGCCTAAGATTTCCTGGAAAACCTCTGCACGTTTCAATTCGTGGAGGGAATACCTGAACATCACTTGGGTCATTGTGGAACAGTAGCGTGTTCCGTTGATGGATAGAGGGCGCCCAGAGGCCTCCTGCACGGCGTAGTAAACAGAGTGTTTCTCTAGGCAAACTCCCTTTCCCCGCACATAGCCATTCTACTTGTGAAGAGAACACGAGGAACCGCACTGTTTCTCAGGACACTTTGAGGCCGCACTTTCAGCTCTCCCGCCGGGAAAATAATGCTCTTGGCTTTAGGTAACCAATACCAAAATTGAACCCAGCACATGCACTTGTAGTTTCTGACCAACAGAAAGAGACTCAAGCAGCACCCTGGACCTTCGCTGATAAGACTTTGGCACCAGGGTAGTCCTGCGTGGGCTGAATGGCCTCAACGACGTAATTCCTGGGGATGGGCCAA
>NW_020842811.1:177-1135 GCF_003676395.1 Aethalodelphis obliquidens | reverse complement strand
GAGCCTGTGCTCCGCAACGGGAGAGGCCACAACAGTGAGAGGCCCGCCTACCAAAATAAAAAAAGAAAACTACAATGAGGTATCACCTCACACCAGTCAGAATGGCCATCCTCAAAAAACCTACAAACAATAAATGCTGGAGAGGGTGTGGAGAAAAGGGAACCCTCTTGCGCTGTTGGTGGGAATGTAAATTGATACAGCCACTATGGAACAGTATGGAGGTTCCTTAAACTAAAAATAGAACTACCATATGACCCAGCAATGGCTCTCTGAACAGCCAGGGGTAAGGGTTTATATAGCAACTTAATAAGGGGGAATTCGGGAGTGAGTAGGGCTTCCTACTCCCGAGTGAGTGGGAAAGGATTGAAGGATCTGATAAGGCTTTGTTTACACAGTTTTAGTCCCTTGAGGTCAGTTGCCTCCCACTACTGGGCATATACCCTGAGAAAACCGTAATTCAAAAAGAATCATGTACCACAATGTTCCTTGCAGCACTCTTCACAATAGCCAGGACATGGAAGCAACCTAAGTGTCCATCAACAGATGAATGGATAAAGAAGATGTGGCACATACATACAATGGAATATTACTCAGCCATAAAAAGAAACGAAATTGTGTTATTTATAGTGAGGTGGATGGACCTAGAGACTGTCATACAGAGTGAAATAAGTCAGAAAGAGAAAAACAAATACCATATGCTAACACATATATATGGAATCTGAAAAAAAAATGGTTATGAAGAACCTAGGGGCAGGACAGGAATAAAGACGCAGATGTAGAGAATGGACTTGAGGACACGGGGAAGGGGAAGTTGGGACGACGTGAGAGAGTGGCATGGACATATATACACTACCAAATGTAAAACCGATAGCTAGTGGGAAGCAGCCACATAGCACAGGGAGATCAGCTCAGTTTTTTGTGACCACCTAGAGGGGTGGGATAGGGAGGGTGGGAGGGA
>NW_020842811.1:0-77 GCF_003676395.1 Aethalodelphis obliquidens | reverse complement strand
GACCACCTAGAGGGGTGGGATAGGGAGGGGGGGAGGGAGATGCAAGAGGGAGGATATATGGGGATATATGTATACGT
>NW_020842810.1:573-1136 GCF_003676395.1 Aethalodelphis obliquidens | reverse complement strand
TTACAGTGCCCCTGAGCTCTTTTCTTCAACTCGATTTCTTGTGAGCTGGCTGCAACACCGCAGGATGGCTTCAGGCCCTAATCTGGTTCCGGCACGACACGCTGAGCCTTTGGTTAATTCCTCTTCCTGGTGGGAAATGAGAGTTAAATTTGCCCGTCCAGACACCTCCAGCTAGTCTCTCATTGGTTCTCGCTATTCCTGTTCATCTTCCGCGGAAATTGCAAACTGGGCCAAACAGGACGTTAAAGGGACTAACTCTCCAAGTCTGGAGAGTGTTAGTAAAGCGTCTGGAATGTTGCACCCGAGTACCAGGGGAGGAAAACTGAGACATATTTGAACACGTCTCCCGATCACATGGTTGATCATACTCTAGGTTCCACGTGCATGTTTTAGCTGAAGGAAGAATACCTTAAACCTGGGTAGTTGAATCCCGTGGAAGGGGTACCATTCAATATGACTTCAAAGGGTCTTCATTTGCTCACCGAACCTCTCCAATCCTATCACTGCTGCGTTTATGCCCCTTTACACACGCTTGATTCTCTTTTGGAGACATAGCAATCCAT
>NW_020842810.1:0-563 GCF_003676395.1 Aethalodelphis obliquidens | reverse complement strand
TTACAGTGCCCCTGAGCTCTTTTCTTCAACTCGATTTCTTGTGAGCTGGCTGCAACACCGCAGGATGGCTTCAGGCCCTAATCTGGTTCCGGCACGACACGCTGAGCCTTTGGTTAATTCCTCTTCCTGGTGGGAAATGAGAGTTAAATTTGCCCGTCCAGACACCTCCAGCTAGTCTCTCATTGGTTCTCGCTATTCCTGTTCATCTTCCGCGGAAATTGCAAACTGGGCCAAACAGGACGTTAAAGGGACTAACTCTCCAAGTCTGGAGAGTGTTAGTAAAGCGTCTGGAATGTTGCACCCGAGTACCAGGGGAGGAAAACTGAGACATATTTGAACACGTCTCCCGATCACATGGTTGATCATACTCTAGGTTCCACGTGCATGTTTTAGCTGAAGGAAGAATACCTTAAACCTGGGTAGTTGAATCCCGTGGAAGGGGTACCATTCAATATGACTTCAAAGGGTCTTCATTTGCTCACCGAACCTCTCCAATCCTATCACTGCTGCGTTTATGCCCCTTTACACACGCTTGATTCTCTTTTGGAGACATAGCAATCCAT
>NW_020842809.1:0-1136 GCF_003676395.1 Aethalodelphis obliquidens | reverse complement strand
GCGTAAAGACTTGTATTTTCTGTTATTTGAAGGTGTTAAGACCCCACGTAGAATATGAGTCCTTTAAAGGAAAGTTGTGAATGGCCCAGGGAATGTTGAATTTCCATGTGGCAATATGTTCTTGATCGGTCATGATGATGATGATGGTAGCATCAGTAGCATTTATCAGTGTTTCCTGGGTGAGAGGCACTTTATCCTAATGACCTTTTATCCCCATGACGACCCTGTGAAGGAGGAAATACTGTTTCAGCATCTTCAGGGTTTTTCTTCCTTTTTTTTTTTTTAATCAGGAATTTATCCTAGATCACAGTTGGGTGGTAGAACGACCAGAACTGGACACTAGCCTTTCCTGAATTCCCAGAGTGTGATCTTAGCAGTTGTATTGCCTGATGCAGAGCCATGTAAATGTTGCCAAAGCAATGAAACGTGTACCTATTTCTAACAGATTCTAACTCAGAAGCTCTGGGGTTAAGTGCAGAGTTGTTGAGTGTGATTGTCTTTACAGACAGTAGACAACTTAAGAGAAGTTGTTTAAAAGTATATTTGCATATTGCACTACACTGTCATATCTGTGATTGGTTAGCTATTGAGTAACTAACACAAATCCCAATCCCATCTCTAATCTCATTCATCTCTTGTATGATATTTGACCTAATTGAGGCAGGTTTTTTTGTGTTCTTTCCCACAAACACACATCGAACATCCAAAACATGCTTACCATTTGTGAGCATATTCTCTTAGTTATTTAGGAGTTGAGTAAGAGTGAGAGAGAAGGGCTTCCCTGGTGGTGTAGTGGTTGAGTGTTCTGCCTGCCGATGCAGGGGACGCGGGTTCGTGCCCCGGTCTGGGAAGATCCCACATGCTGCGGAGCGGCTGGGCCTGTGAGCCATGGCTGCTGAGCTTGCGCGTCCGGAGCCTGTGCTCCGCAACGGGAGAGGCCACAACAGTGAGAGGCCCGCGTACCGCAAAAAAAAAAAAAAAGAAAGAAAGAAAAAGAAAAAAAAGAGTGAGAGAGAAAAAGACACATAAATATGAAATACGGTCATCATTTTTTTAATATCCTTTATGTTGTTAATCCCTCTTAGCAATTACTGCCATTCACTCATTTGTATTATTTGGGGTATAGCAGTTTATTC
>NW_020842808.1:0-1136 GCF_003676395.1 Aethalodelphis obliquidens | reverse complement strand
GTTCATCATCCACAAATTCCACCGTGGGCACCCATGCCAGCACACAGCTGGGTTTGGGGAGCACAGCGGCTGCCTTAGATCTGAGCTGCATGTTTGCAGCTCTCAGCATTACAGCAGGAACGAGGGGGCCTCCGAGTACCAACACAGCGATGGGGGTAGCGTGGGCCTGAAATCCTGGGGCCCTCCTCACCAGAGCCACCCCATGGTGTCCACGGGACGCAGCCCTAGGAAGCAGCCTGGGTTTGGAGGCACTACTGACCCCATATTAAGTCACATCCCTGGGGGCCCTGATTGGCAGCAGCGAGGAACCACTGCCTGTGGCAGCTCTCCCCAGCACAGGAAACGGAAAGCTCCAGCCTTTGCCTCTGCTCCCAGCCCTCCAGCGTCGGGCGGCCCCGCACAAACATCTTCTGGGGGTTCATCATCCACAAATTCCACGGTGGGCACCCATGCCAGCACACAGCTGGGTTTGGGGTGCACACCGGCTGCCCTTGATCCGAGCTGCATGTTTGCAGCTCTCAGCATTACAGCACGAACGAGGGGGCCCCCGACACCACACACAGCAATGGGGGCAGCGTGGGCCTGAACTCCTGGGGCCCTCCTCACCAGAGCCACCCCATGGTGACCACGCGACCCAGCCCTAAGAAGACGCTTGGGTTTGGAGGCACTACTACCCCATCTTATGTCTCATCCATGTGAGCCGTGATTGGCAGCAGCGAGGAACCACCGCCTATCGTAGCTCTCCCCAGCATAGGAAACGGAAAGCTCCAGCCTTTGCCTGTGCTCCTGGCCCCCCAGCTTCGGGCGGCCACGCACACATCTTCTGGGGGTTCATCATCCACAAATTCCATCGTGGGCACCCATGCCAGCACACAGCTGGGTTTGGGGAGCACAGCGGCTGCCCTAGATGATCTGACCTGCATGTTTGCAGATCTCATCGTTACATCAAGAAAGAGGGGGCCTCCGAACACCACAACAGCAATGGGGGCAGCGTGGGCCTGAACTCCTGGGGCCCTCCTCACCAGAGCCACCCCATGGTGACCACGGGACCCAGCCCTAAAAGCAGCCTGGGTTTGGAGGCACTACTGACCCCATCTTAAGTCACATCCCTGGGGGCCCTGATTGGCAGCAGCGAG
>NW_020842807.1:819-1138 GCF_003676395.1 Aethalodelphis obliquidens | reverse complement strand
GTGAGGGAGGTGAGGTGAGGTGATATGAGGGAGGTGAGGTGATGTGCGGGAAGTGAGGGAAATGAGGTGACGGAGGTGAGTTGAGGTGAGGGTGGTGAGGTGAGGGAGGTGAGGTGAGGTATGTGAAGTAGGTGATGTGAGGTAGGTGAGGGACGTGAGGTGAGCGAAGAGAGGGAGGTGATGCGAGTGAAGGGAGGTGAGGTGAGGTGAGGGGGGACACGTGAGGTGAGGGTGGTGTTGGAGTTGAGGTGAGGGATGTGAGGTGAGGTTTGGTAGGTGAGGAGAGGTGTGGGAGATAACGGAGGAGAGGTGAGTGAGG
>NW_020842807.1:419-719 GCF_003676395.1 Aethalodelphis obliquidens | reverse complement strand
ATGTGGAAGGTGAGCCAAAGAATGTGAGGGAGGTGAGGTGAAGGAAGTGAGGGAGGTAAGTTGAGGGATGTGAAGTGAGTTTAGGGAGGTGGTGAGAGGCGGGGGATGTGAGGAAGGTGAGGAGAGGTAGGTGAGGTGAGGTGAGGGAGGTGATGTGATGTGAGGAGAGGTAGGTGAGGTGAGGGAGGTGATGTGATGGGAGGGAGGTGAGGTGACGGAAGTGAGGGAAATGAGGTGAGGGTGGTGAAGGAGGTGAGTGGAGGGAGGTGAGGGAGGTGAGGTGATATGAGGGAGGTGAGG
>NW_020842807.1:0-319 GCF_003676395.1 Aethalodelphis obliquidens | reverse complement strand
GTGAGGGAGGTGAGGTGAGGTGATATGAGGGAGGTGAGGTGATGTGCGGGAAGTGAGGGAAATGAGGTGACGGAGGTGAGTTGAGGTGAGGGTGGTGAGGTGAGGGAGGTGAGGTGAGGTATGTGAAGTAGGTGATGTGAGGTAGGTGAGGGACGTGAGGTGAGCGAAGAGAGGGAGGTGATGCGAGTGAAGGGAGGTGAGGTGAGGTGAGGGGGGACACGTGAGGTGAGGGTGGTGTTGGAGTTGAGGTGAGGGATGTGAGGTGAGGTTTGGTAGGTGAGGAGAGGTGTGGGAGATAACGGAGGAGAGGTGAGTGAGG
>NW_020842806.1:0-1138 GCF_003676395.1 Aethalodelphis obliquidens | reverse complement strand
GTTCATCATCCACAAATTCCACCGTGGGCACCCATGCCAGCACACAGCTGGGTTTGGGGAGCACAGCGGCTGCCTTAGATCTGAGCTGCATGTTTGCAGCTCTCAGCATTACAGCAGGAACGAGGGGGCCTCCGAGTACCAACACAGCGATGGGGGTAGCGTGGGCCTGAAATCCTGGGGCCCTCCTCACCAGAGCCACCCCATGGTTTCCACGGGACGCAGCCCTAGGAAGCAGCCTGGGTTTGGAGGCACTACTGACCCCATATTAAGTCACATCCCTGGGGGCCCTGATTGGCAGCAGCGAGGAACCACTGCCTGTGGCAGCTCTCCCCAGCACAGGAAACGGAAAGCTCCAGCCTTTGCCTCTGCTCCCTGCCCTCCAGCGTCGGGCGGCCCCGCACAAACATCTTCTGGGGGTTCATCATCCACAAATTCCACGGTGGGCACCCATGCCAGCACACAGCTGGGATTGGGGTGCACACCGGCTGCCCTTGATCCGAGCTGCATGTTTGCAGCTCTCAGCATTACAGCACGAACGAGGGGGCCCCCGACACCACACACAGCAATGGGGGCAGCGTGGGCCTGAACTCCTGGGGCCCTCCTCACCAGAGCCACCCCATGGTGACCACGCGACCCAGCCCTAAGAAGACGCTTGGGTTTGGAGGCACTACTACCCCATCTTAAGTCTCATCCATGGGAGCCGTGATTGGCAGCAGCGAGGAACCACCGCCTGTCGTAGCTCTCCCCAGCATAGGAAACGGAAAGCTCCAGCCTTTGCCTGTGCTCCTGGCCCCCCAGCTTCGGGCGGCCCCGCACAAACATCTTCTGGGGGTTCATCATCCACAAATTCCATCGTGGGCACCCATGCCAGCACACAGCTGGGTTTGGGGAGCACAGCGGCTGCCCTAGATGATCTGACCTGCATGTTTGCAGATCTCATCGTTACATCAAGAAAGAGGGGGCCTCCGAACACCACAACAGCAATGGGGGCAGCGTGGGCCTGAACTCCTGGGGCCCTCCTCACCAGAGCCACCCCATGGTGACCACGGGACCCAGCCCTAAAAGCAGCCTGGGTTTGGAGGCACTACTGACCCCATCTTAAGTCACATCCCTGGGGGCCCTGATTGGCAGCAGCGAG
>NW_020842805.1:0-1138 GCF_003676395.1 Aethalodelphis obliquidens | reverse complement strand
CTCTATTTCCTTATGTTTCCTAATTCTCTGTGCATTTCTATTCATTAGGTTCAGGTTGTTACATTCCCGGGTCTCAGAGAAGTGGCCTTATATAGGAGATGACTGATACGGCCCAGCAGCACATTGTCCTCTGGGCAGCAGAGCCACATGCTCCAGGGGTGTCCCCTGTGTGGGCTGCACACACCTTTCTCTTACGGCAGGGCCAACTGCTGTAGACAAGCTGGTAGGTGGTGTTGGACCCTGGCCTTCATGGCTGTGAACCCTGCACTATGTGATTGCTGTGGGTGTGCTGATAGCCAAGGCAGCCCTCCGTTATGGGTGGCTGTGTGGTGCTCCAGGTGCACAGGCAGACAGGGTAGGCCCCCAGTGGGACTGGTTGCGAGGCCTTCTGGTGCAGAAGTGCTATGGGCCTCGTGGTAGATGGGGTAGGCCCCTGATTCTAATCAGTTCCAGGGAAGACTCTAAAATGTTGCTTGCCAATGTCTCAGTTCCTAGTGGGAGTCCCAGCTGCCTCTTGCCTTTCCAAGAAGGTCTCCGAGATTAGCAAGTGGGTCTGAACACATGTCTTTCACACTATTGGCTCTGCACAGGGACTGAGAACATGTGAGATTTGTGTGTGCCCTATGAGAGCAAATTCTCAGTTTCCTTTAGCCTCCAGCTTTCCTGAAAATAAGCCCTGCAGGTTTTCAAAGCCAGACCTGCTGTGTTCCTTTCTTCCAGTGCAGGAAGCCTGGGCTGAGCAGCCTGATGCCAGGCTCAGACGCTTCCCTCCGTGTGGAGGACCTATGCAATTGTGATGTCTCTCAGCTGTGGGTCACTGTGCTCCATGTGTGGGTTCCAATTAGACTGTGTTTGCAGTCCTCCTACCTGCCTTGTGGTTTCTCCTTCCTTATATCTTTAGTTGTGGAAAACGTTCCCTGCTAGTCTTCAGAGATAATTTCCGTGTAAGTTGTTGTAATTTGGGTGTGTCCGTGGCAGGAGGGGAGCTCAGTATCTTCCCACTCTATCATCGTGATCCCCTCTCAAGAATTCTTTGAAAATATATGCATTTGTTACTGTAAACATAAGTCTTTGAATTGCAGTCTTGTTCTTGTATTCCATAAATTTAGGTACTTTGTGTTTCCAATTTTGTTCGCTT
>NW_020842804.1:0-1138 GCF_003676395.1 Aethalodelphis obliquidens | reverse complement strand
GCTTTAGGGGGAGCGTACGTGTGAGGGCGCGGGTTAGTGTTAGCGTATGGGTTAGGATTAGGGGACGGGTGAGGGTCAGGCTTTGGGAAAGTGTTAGGGTTAGGGTTCGGGCTAGGGTTTGGGGACGGGGACGGTTTAGGGTCCAGGTGAGGGTACGACAACGCTTTAGGGGGAGATTACGTGTGAGGGCGCGGGTTAGTGTTAGCATACGCGTTAGGATTACGGGACGGGTGAGGGTCAGGCTTAGGGGAAGTGCTAGGGTTAGGGTTCGGGCTAGGGTTAGGGTTAGGGGACGCGGACGGTTTAGGGTCCAGGTGAGGGTACGACAACGCTTTAGGGAGAGCGTACGTGTGTGGGCGCGGGTTAGTGTTAGCATACGCGTTAGGATTACGGGACGGGTGAGGCTCAGGCTTCGGGGAAGGGTTAGTGTTAGGGTTCGGGCTAGGGTTAGGGTTAGGGGAAGGGGACGGCTTAGGGTCCAAGTGTGGGTACTACAACGCGTTAGGGGGAGCGTACGTGTGTGGGCGCGCGTTAGTGTTAGCATACGTGTTAGCATTACGGGACGGGTGAGGGTCAGGCTTCGTCGAAGTGTTAGGGTTAGGGTTCGGGCTAGGGTTAGGGTTACGGGACGGGGACGGTTTAGGGTCCAAGTGAGGGTTCTACAACGCTTTAGGGGGAGCATACCTGTGAGGGGGAGGATTAGTGTTAGCGTACGGGTTAGTATTAGGGGACGGGTGAGGGTCAGGCTTCGGGAAAGTGTTAGGGTTAGGGTTCGGGCTAGGGATAGGGTTAGGAGACGGGGACGTTTTAGGGTCCAGGTGAGGGTATGACAACGCTTTAGGGGGAGCTTACGTGTGAGGGCGCGGGTTAGTGTGAGTGTACGGGTTAGGATTAGGGGACGGTTGAGGGTCCGGCTTCGGGTAAGGGTTAGGGTTAGATTCGGGCTAGGGTTAGGGTTAGGGGATGGGGACGGTTTAGGGTCCAGGTGAGTGTACGAAAACGCTTTAGGGGGAGCGTACGTGTGAGGGCGAGGGTTAGTGTTAGCGTATGGGTTAGGATTAGGGGACGGGTGAGAGTCAGGCTTCGGGGAAGTGTTAGGGTTAGGGTTCGGGCTAGGGTTAGGGTTAGGGTTAGGGGA
>NW_020842803.1:574-1138 GCF_003676395.1 Aethalodelphis obliquidens | reverse complement strand
TTGTCGAACCCTCACCTGGACCCTAAACCGTCCCCATCCCCTAACCCTAACCCTAGCTCGAACCCTGACCCTAACCCTTCCCCGAAGCCTTACACTCACCCGTCCCCTAATCCTAACCCGTACGCTAACACTAACCCGTGCCCTCACACGTACGCTCACCCTAAAGCGTTGTCGTACCCTCACCTGGACCCTAAACCGTCCCCGTCCCCTAACCCTAACCATACCCCGACCCCTAACCCTAACCCTTACCCGAAAACTTACCCTCAGCCTTCCCCTAATCCTAACCCGTACGCTAACACTAACCCGTGCCCTCACACGTACGCTCACCCTAAACAGTTGTCGTACACTCACCTGGACCATAAAGCGTCCCCGTCCCCTAACCCTAACCCTAGCCCAAACCCTAAACCTAACCCTTCCCCGAAGCCTTACCCTCACCCGTCCCCTAATCCTAACTCGTACGCTAACACTAACCCATGCCCTCAAACGTACGCTCACCCTAAAGCGTTGTCTTACCCTCACCTGGACCCTAAACCGTCCCCATCCCCTAACCCTAACCCTAACCCT
>NW_020842803.1:0-564 GCF_003676395.1 Aethalodelphis obliquidens | reverse complement strand
TTGTCGAACCCTCACCTGGACCCTAAACCGTCCCCATCCCCTAACCCTAACCCTAGCTCGAACCCTGACCCTAACCCTTCCCCGAAGCCTTACACTCACCCGTCCCCTAATCCTAACCCGTACGCTAACACTAACCCGTGCCCTCACACGTACGCTCACCCTAAAGCGTTGTCGTACCCTCACCTGGACCCTAAACCGTCCCCGTCCCCTAACCCTAACCATACCCCGACCCCTAACCCTAACCCTTACCCGAAAACTTACCCTCAGCCTTCCCCTAATCCTAACCCGTACGCTAACACTAACCCGTGCCCTCACACGTACGCTCACCCTAAACAGTTGTCGTACACTCACCTGGACCATAAAGCGTCCCCGTCCCCTAACCCTAACCCTAGCCCAAACCCTAAACCTAACCCTTCCCCGAAGCCTTACCCTCACCCGTCCCCTAATCCTAACTCGTACGCTAACACTAACCCATGCCCTCAAACGTACGCTCACCCTAAAGCGTTGTCTTACCCTCACCTGGACCCTAAACCGTCCCCATCCCCTAACCCTAACCCTAACCCT
>NW_020842802.1:0-1138 GCF_003676395.1 Aethalodelphis obliquidens | reverse complement strand
ACAAACCCACAGGAAACATCATTCTCAATGGTGAAAAACTGAGAGCATTTCCTCTAAGATCAGGAAAAAGACAAGGATGTCCACTCTCACCACTATTATTCAACATAGTTTTGGAAGTCCTAGCCTCGGCAATCAGAGAAGAAAAAGAAATAAAAGGAATACAAATTGGAAAAGAAGAAGTAAAACTGTCACTGTTTGCTGATGACAGGATACTATACATAGAGAATCCTAAAGAGGCCACCAGAAAACTACTAGAGCTAATCAATGAATTTGGTAAAGTTACAGGATACAAAATTCATGCACAGAAATCTCTTGCATTCCTATACACTAGTGATCAAAAATCTGAAAGAGAAATTAAGGAAACACTCCCATTTACCATTGCAACAAAAAGAATAAAATACCTTGGAATAAACCTACCTAGGGAGACAAAAGACCTGTATGCAGAAAACTATAAGATACTGATGAAAGAAATTAAAGATGATGCTAATGGGTGGAGAGATATACCATGTTCTTGGATTGGAAGAATCAATATTTTGAAAATGACTATACTACCCAAAGCAATCTACAGATTCAATGCAATCCCTACCAAATTACCAATGGCATTCTTTACGGAACTAAAACAAAACATCTTAAAATTTGTATGGAGACACAAAAGACCCCCAATAGCGATAGCAGTCTTGAGGAGAAAAAACGGAGCTGGAGGAATCAGACTCCCAGACTTCAGACTATACTACAAAGCTACAGTAATCAAGACAATATGGTACTGGCACAAAAACAGAAAAATAGATAAATGGAACAAAATAGAAAGCCCAGAGGTAAGCTTGAGGGAGAAGATATGGGGATATATGTATATAGCTGATTCACTTTGTTATACAGCAGAAACTAACACACCATTGCAAAGCAATTATACTCCAATAAAGATGTTAAAAGGAAAATTGGGGCTGGGACAGCTGGACATGCACATGCAAAAAAAACACAATAAGCAAAAAAACGAATCTAGATGCAGACCTTACACCCTTCACAAAAATTAAATCAAAATGGACCACAGACCTAAAGGTAAAATGCAAAAGTGTAAAACACCTAGAAGTAACATAGGAGGAAACCTAGATTACCTAGAGTATGGCAGTGACTTTTTAGA
>NW_020842801.1:0-1139 GCF_003676395.1 Aethalodelphis obliquidens | reverse complement strand
GTCAGAAAAGATACTTGATACAATTTCAATTTTCTTAAATTTACCAAGGCTTGATTTGTGACCCAAGATATGATCTATCCTGGAGAATGTTCCATGAGCACTTGAGAAAAATGTGTATTCTGTTGTTTTTGGATGGAGTGTCCTATAAATATCAATTAAGTCCATCTTGTTTAATGTATCATTTAAAGCTTGTATTTCCTTGTTTATTTTCATTTTGGATGATCTGTCCATGGGTGAAAGTGGGGTGTTTAAGTCCCCTACTATGAATGTGTTACTGTCGATTTCCCCTTTTATGGCTGTTAGTATTTGCCTTATGTATTGAGGTGCTCCTATGTTGGGTGCATAAATATTTACAATTGTTATATCTTCTTCTTGGATCGATCCCTTGATCATTATGTAGTGTCCTTCTTTGTCTCTTTTAATAGTCCTTATTTTAAAGTCTATTTTGTCTGATATGAGAATTGCTACTCCAGCTTTCTTTTGGCTTCCATTTGCATGGAATATCTTTTTCCATCCCCTTACTTTCAGTCTGTATGTGTCTCTAGGTCTGAAGTGGGTCTCTTGTAGACAGCATATATAAGGGTCTTGTTTTTGTATCCATTCAGCTAATCTGTGTCTTTTGGTGGGAGCATTTAGTCCATTTACATTTAAGGTAATTATCGATATGTATGTTCCTATTCCCATTTTCTAAATTGTTTTGGGTTCGTTATTATAGGTCTTTTCCTTCTCTTGTGTTTCTTGCCTAGAGAAGATCCTTTAGCATTTGTTGTAAAGCTGGTTTGGTGGTGCTGAACTCTCTCAGCTTTTGCTTGTCTGTAAAGGTTTTAATTTCTCCATCAAATCTGAATGAGATCCTTGCTGGGTAGAGTAGTCTTGGCTGCAGGTTTTTCTCCTTCATCACTTTCAGT
Organism: Aethalodelphis obliquidens; assembly: GCF_003676395.1. Lineage (NCBI taxonomy): Eukaryota > Metazoa > Chordata > Mammalia > Artiodactyla > Delphinidae > Aethalodelphis > Aethalodelphis obliquidens. The sequence continues at coordinate 231 of NW_020842801.1, read as the reverse complement.
ATGTCCTGCCACTCCCTTCTGGCTTGTAGGGTTTCTGCTGAGAGATCAGCTGTTAACCTTATGGGGATTCCCTTATGTGTTATTTGTTGTTTTTCCCTTGCTGCTTTTAATATGCTTTCTTTGTATTTAATTTTTGACAGTTTGATTAATATGTGTCTTGGCGTATTTCTCCTTGTATTTATCTTGTATGGGACTCTCTGTGCTTCCTGGACTTGATTAACTATTTCCTTT
>NW_020842800.1:0-1139 GCF_003676395.1 Aethalodelphis obliquidens | reverse complement strand
AAAGGAAATAGTTAATCAAGTCCAGGAAGCACAGAGAGTCCCATACAAGATAAATACAAGGAGAAATACGCCAAGACACATATTAATCAAACTGTCAAAAATTAAATACAAAGAAAGCATATTAAAAGCAGCAAGGGAAAAACAACAAATAACACATAAGGGAATCCCCATAAGGTTAACAGCTGATCTCTCAGCAGAAACCCTACAAGCCAGAAGGGAGTGGCAGGACATACTGAAAGTGATGAAGGAGAAAAACCTGCAGCCAAGACTACTCTACCCAGCAAGGATCTCATTCAGATTTGATGGAGAAATTAAAACCTTTACAGACAAGCAAAAGCTGAGAGAGTTCAGCACCACCAAACCAGCTTTACAACAAATGCTAAAGGATCTTCTCTAGGCAAGAAACACAAGAGAAGGAAAAGACCTATAATAACGAACCCAAAACAATTTAGAAAATGGGAATAGGAACATACATATCGATAATTACCTTAAATGTAAATGGACTAAATGCTCCCACCAAAAGACACAGATTAGCTGAATGGATACAAAAACAAGACCCTTATATATGCTGTCTACAAGAGACCCACTTCAGACCTAGAGACACATACAGACTGAAAGTAAGGGGATGGAAAAAGATATTCCATGCAAATGGAAGCCAAAAGAAAGCTGGAGTAGCAATTCTCATATCAGACAAAATAGACTTTAAAATAAGGACTATTAAAAGAGACAAAGAAGGACACTACATAATGATCAAGGGATCGATCCAAGAAGAAGATATAACAATTGTAAATATTTATGCACCCAACATAGGAGCACCTCAATACATAAGGCAAATACTAACAGCCATAAAAGGGGAAATCGACAGTAACACATTCATAGTAGGGGACTTAAACACCCCACTTTCACCCATGGACAGATCATCCAAAATGAAAATAAACAAGGAAATACAAGCTTTAAATGATACATTAAACAAGATGGACTTAATTGATATTTATAGGACACTCCATCCAAAAACAACAGAATACACATTTTTCTCAAGTGCTCATGGAACATTCTCCAGGATAGATCATATCTTGGGTCACAAATCAAGCCTTGGTAAATTTAAGAAAATTGAAATTGTATCAAGTATCTTTTCTGAC
>NW_020842799.1:0-1139 GCF_003676395.1 Aethalodelphis obliquidens | reverse complement strand
GGGTCCCGAGCTCGGACGGTGGTGTGGGGGCAAGGGTGGCGTTGCTGTGTCTAAGGGGCCGTGCCAACTCAATGGTGGCTCCCACTGGCTTCAGGCCAGCTGCTGTCCGACACGAGGGCCGGGCCGGTCTGCCTCTGGGCCACGCCTACCACAGCGTGGGCGGGCATGTGGGATGCCCGAGGGACCGCGGACCACGGGCCCTGAAGCCTCCGGGGCTACGTCCCTGTGAGCAGCCTGTGGGTCTGTGGCGGGGCACGAAGCGCCGAAAAGCTTGCTGTGTCCCACCCGCCCTGGGCTGGGAGGTGGCCAACTCCTCCGCCACTCCCCGGTCCCCGTGACCTCCGTTCCCCTGCCTAGGCGGGCGGCGGGGCCCTGCTGAGGCGGGCGGGCCGCTGGGCCGTCGGTAAGGCCCAAGCGCCTGCTAAGCTGCGCCTCAAGAGGCAGCCCGCGACCCCCCCAGTGTCTACGGCCAAAGCACCCTAGACGGGCCCGATCTCGACTCAATCTCAAAACCTAAGCAGGGTTGGGCCTGGTTAGTAGTTGGATGGGAGACCTCCCGGACGGGAGAGATCCTGGGAACGCCAGGTGCTGTAGGCTTTTTGCCTCCCGCTACACACCTTCTCCTTTTGTCGCCCGCGGCGGTGGTGGCAGTGGCTGCGGTGGCGGCGGTGGTGCCAGCGGCCGTCTCTGCCCCTGCCGGGTACCGCTGCAGGCCCCACCTCCTCAGGCCCCTCCCACCACAGCAAGCGTCTGATGTGGTGCTCCACGCCTGCCTGAGCGGCCAGGCGGCCAGAAGGCATCCCTGGAAGGCAGTGGCACACCAGACGGTCCGTTGTTCCCCTGAGGCGAAACAGACATGGCCACGGACCTGGGTGCCGTCCATGCGGCCCGCGATCCCCTCGACCTGCACCTGGCGGCCCCCACTGGAGCCCAGCCCCGTCGCCACCACCTGTCTGCCGGGGGGTGTCTCTCCACAGCTCCATCCGGAAAAAGCCCCCCCTCCACCGTTTCGCCGCGGCCGGGTGCCAGAAAGGGATAGAGGGCCCAGGCCTTTTCCGCGTTCCTGCCGGCCACCTTGGGCGGGGTCCTGACCTCGGACGGTGGTGTGGGGGCAAGGGTGGCGTTGCTGGGTCTAAGGG
>NW_020842798.1:0-1139 GCF_003676395.1 Aethalodelphis obliquidens | reverse complement strand
TGGATTAAATGCTCCAAACAAAAGACACAGTCTTGCTGAATGGATACAAAAACAAGATCCATATATATGCTGTCTATAAGAGACCCATTTCAGACCTAGGGAAACATACAGACTGAAACTGAGGGGAAGGAAAAGGATATTCCATGCAAATGAAAATCAAAAGAAAGCTGGAGTAGCAATACTCATATCAGATACAATAGACTTTAAAATAAAGAATGTTACAAGAGACAAGGAAGGACACTACATAATGATCAAGGGATCAATCCAAAAAGAAGACATAACAATTATAAATATATATGTACCCAACATAGGAGCACCTCAATACATAAGACAACTGCTAACAGCTGTAAAAGAGAAAATCCACAGTAACACAATAATAACAGGGGACTTTAACACTTTACTTACACCAATGGAGATCATCCAGACAGAAAATTAATAAGGAAACACAAACTTTAAATGACACAATAGACCAAATAGATTTAATTGATATTTATAGGACATTCCATCCAAAAACAACAGACTACATGTTCTTCTCAACTTCACACAGACATTCTCCAGGATAGATCATATCTTGGGTCACAAGTAAAACCTCAGGAAATTTAAGAAAACTGAAATCATATCAAGCATCTGTTCCAACCACAAGGTTATGAGATTAGAAATCAATCACAGGGAAAAAATATGTAAAAAACACAAACACATGGAGGCTTAACAATACATCACTAAATAACCAAGAAGAAAGAAAAGAGGAAATTTCACTGAAGAAAGAAAAGAGGAAATCAAAAACAACCTAGAGACAAATGACAACAAAAACATGATGATCCAAAACCTACGGGATGCAGCAAAAGCAGTCCTAAGAGGGAAGTTTACAGCAATACAAGCCTACCTCAAGAAACCAGAAAAATCTCAAGTAAACAATCTAATCTTACACCTAAAGGAATTAGAGAAAGAAGAAAGAAACCCAAAGTTAGTAGAAGGAAAGAAATCATAAAGATCAGAGCAGAAATAAATGAAATAGAAACAAAGAAAACAATAGCAAAGATCAATAAAACTAAAAGCTGGTTCTCTGAGAAGATAAACAAAAATGATAAACCATTAGCCAGACTCAAGGAAAAGAGGGAGAGGACTCAAATCAATAAAAT
>NW_020842797.1:0-1139 GCF_003676395.1 Aethalodelphis obliquidens | reverse complement strand
AAAGGAAATAGTTAATCAAGTCCAGGAAGCACAGAGAGTCCCATACAAGATAAATACAAGGAGAAATACGCCAAGACACATATTAATCAAACTGTCAAAAATTAAATACAAAGAAAGCATATTAAAAGCAGCAAGGGAAAAACAACAAATAACACATAAGGGAATCCCCATAAGGTTAACAGCTGATCTCTCAGCAGAAACCCTACAAGCCAGAAGGGAGTGGCAGGACATACTGAAAGTGATGAAGGAGAAAAACCTGCAGCCAAGACTACTCTACCCAGCAAGGATCTCATTCAGATTTGATGGAGAAATTAAAACCTTTACAGACAAGCAAAAGCTGAGAGAGTTCAGCACCACCAAACCAGCTTTACAACAAATGCTAAAGGATCTTCTCTAGGCAAGAAACACAAGAGAAGGAAAAGACCTATAATAACGAACCCAAAACAATTTAGAAAATGGGAATAGGAACATACATATCGATAATTACCTTAAATGTAAATGGACTAAATGCTCCCACCAAAAGACACAGATTAGCTGAATGGATACAAAAACAAGACCCTTATATATGCTGTCTACAAGAGACCCACTTCAGACCTAGAGACACATACAGACTGAAAGTAAGGGGATGGAAAAAGATATTCCATGCAAATGGAAGCCAAAAGAAAGCTGGAGTAGCAATTCTCATATCAGACAAAATAGACTTTAAAATAAGGACTATTAAAAGAGACAAAGAAGGACACTACATAATGATCAAGGGATCGATCCAAGAAGAAGATATAACAATTGTAAATATTTATGCACCCAACATAGGAGCACCTCAATACATAAGGCAAATACTAACAGCCATAAAAGGGGAAATCGACAGTAACACATTCATAGTAGGGGACTTAAACACCCCACTTTCACCCATGGACAGATCATCCAAAATGAAAATAAACAAGGAAATACAAGCTTTAAATGATACATTAAACAAGATGGACTTAATTGATATTTATAGGACACTCCATCCAAAAACAACAGAATACACATTTTTCTCAAGTGCTCATGGAACATTCTCCAGGATAGATCATATCTTGGGTCACAAATCAAGCCTTGGTAAATTTAAGAAAATTGAAATTGTATCAAGTATCTTTTCTGAC
>NW_020842796.1:0-1139 GCF_003676395.1 Aethalodelphis obliquidens | reverse complement strand
GTCAGAAAAGATACTTGATACAATTTCAATTTTCTTAAATTTACCAAGGCTTGATTTGTGACCCAAGATATGATCTATCCTGGAGAATGTTCCATGAGCACTTGAGAAAAATGTGTATTCTGTTGTTTTTGGATGGAGTGTCCTATAAATATCAATTAAGTCCATCTTGTTTAATGTATCATTTAAAGCTTGTATTTCCTTGTTTATTTTCATTTTGGATGATCTGTCCATGGGTGAAAGTGGGGTGTTTAAGTCCCCTACTATGAATGTGTTACTGTCGATTTCCCCTTTTATGGCTGTTAGTATTTGCCTTATGTATTGAGGTGCTCCTATGTTGGGTGCATAAATATTTACAATTGTTATATCTTCTTCTTGGATCGATCCCTTGATCATTATGTAGTGTCCTTCTTTGTCTCTTTTAATAGTCCTTATTTTAAAGTCTATTTTGTCTGATATGAGAATTGCTACTCCAGCTTTCTTTTGGCTTCCATTTGCATGGAATATCTTTTTCCATCCCCTTACTTTCAGTCTGTATGTGTCTCTAGGTCTGAAGTGGGTCTCTTGTAGACAGCATATATAAGGGTCTTGTTTTTGTATCCATTCAGCTAATCTGTGTCTTTTGGTGGGAGCATTTAGTCCATTTACATTTAAGGTAATTATCGATATGTATGTTCCTATTCCCATTTTCTAAATTGTTTTGGGTTCGTTATTATAGGTCTTTTCCTTCTCTTGTGTTTCTTGCCTAGAGAAGATCCTTTAGCATTTGTTGTAAAGCTGGTTTGGTGGTGCTGAACTCTCTCAGCTTTTGCTTGTCTGTAAAGGTTTTAATTTCTCCATCAAATCTGAATGAGATCCTTGCTGGGTAGAGTAGTCTTGGCTGCAGGTTTTTCTCCTTCATCACTTTCAGTATGTCCTGCCACTCCCTTCTGGCTTGTAGGGTTTCTGCTGAGAGATCAGCTGTTAACCTTATGGGGATTCCCTTATGTGTTATTTGTTGTTTTTCCCTTGCTGCTTTTAATATGCTTTCTTTGTATTTAATTTTTGACAGTTTGATTAATATGTGTCTTGGCGTATTTCTCCTTGTATTTATCTTGTATGGGACTCTCTGTGCTTCCTGGACTTGATTAACTATTTCCTTT
>NW_020842795.1:0-1139 GCF_003676395.1 Aethalodelphis obliquidens | reverse complement strand
GCTGTGCCAAAGCTCTGAAGTTTCATTAGGTCCCATTTGTTTATTTTGTTTTCATTTCCAGTTCTCTAGGAGGTGGGTCAAAAAGGATCTTGCTGTGATTTATGTCCTAGAGTGTTCTGCCTATGTTTCCCTCTAAGGGTTTGATAGTTCCTGGCCTCACCTTTAGGTCTTTAATCCATTTTGAGCTTATTTTTGTGTATGGTGTTAGGGAGTGATCTAATCTCATACTTTACCATGTAGCTGTCCAGTTTTCCCAGCACCACTTACTGTAGAGGCTGTCCTTTCTCCACTGTACATTCCTGCCTCGTTTATCAAAGATAAGGTGACCCTATGTGCGTGGGTTTATCTCTGGGCTTTCTATCCTGTTCCATTGATCTATCTTTGTGTTTTTGTGCCGGTACCATACTGTCTTGACTACTGTAGCTTTGTAGTATAGTCTGGAGTCAGGGAGCCTGATTCCTCCAGCTCCGTTTTTCGTTCTGAAGATTGCTTTGGCTATTGGGCGTCTTCTGTGTTTCCATACAAATTGTGAAAGTTTTTATTCTAGTTCTGTGAGAAATGCCAGTGGTAGTTTGATAGGGATTGCATTGAATCTGTAGATTGCTGTGGGTAGTAGAGTCGTTTTCTCAATGTTGATTCTTCCAATCCAAGAACATGGTATATCTCTCCCTCTATTTGTATCATGCTTAATTTCTTTCATCAGTGTCTTACAATTTTCTGTATACAGGTCTTTTGTCTCCTTAGGTAGGTTTCTTCCTAGATATTTTATTCTTTTTGTGGCAGTGGTAAATGGGAGTACTTTCTTGATTTCACTTTCGATTTTTCATCGTTAGTGTATAGTAATGCAAGAGATTTCTGAGCATTAATTTTGTATTCTGCAACTTTACCCGATTCATTGATTAGGTCTAGTACTTTTCTGGTAGCATCTTTAGGATTCTTTATGTATAGTATCATGTCATCTGCAAACAGTGACAGCTTTACTTCTTCTTTTCCGGTTTGGATTCCTTTTACTTCCTTTTTTTCTCTGATTGCTGTGCCTAAACCTTGCAAAACTATATTGAATGAAAGTGGTGAGAGTGGGCAACCTTGTCCTGTTCCTGATCTTAGTGGAAATACTTCCAGCTTTTCACCATTGAGGA
>NW_020842794.1:0-1139 GCF_003676395.1 Aethalodelphis obliquidens | reverse complement strand
CCGTCCTGCTTTCAGGCAACCTGCACAAGCATTCTGAATTCTGCAGCTGGCAGTGTTATAGACTCTAACGTCAGAGTGCTCCAATACTGCACATGCAATTATCCTCGTTATTCACAGATTCCATAACTGCAAATTCACCTACTTCTAGCTTTTATGAGCACCCCAAAATAAATACTGTCATTTTGTGGTCATTCACGGACATTTACAATGCAGCTGCTTGTTTGAATCATGCAACACACATGTGCACACACACACACACACACACACACACACACATTTTCCCAGCTGAGGTCAGTCAAGGTGATGCTCTCTTTTCTTGTTTCAATTCCCATCCTGTAATTGACCACTTTCTGGGGTCAAATTAGTGTCATGCTTTTCACATTTCTGTGATTCTTGGCAATTGTTTAAAGTAGTCCCAGGCATAGGGCTGAGGAACACTCTAGTGTCCCTACGCACAAATGGCTGTGAGTGGACTTAGGGAAAATGTACATGAGACATCAGCTTCATTCAGCCATGAGTTATATGGCCATGGGTGGTGAAATGATACTCATGTCTCCAATAAAAAGTTCATCGGAAACCTGAAGACACAACTCGCTGCTGCATATGGGATGCAGCCTTGGAAACTTGCCTTAATTCCAAATACAGCCTGGCAAGTGGGGGGCTTATGGCCAAGAAGGCGGTGGGGTGGAGTGGACTGGAAATTATTAAGAGAAGAAATACAAGCTAAGGGGATTCTGGTTACATAGCCTCAAAAGGATTCTTGCTAAAGGGCGACCAGGGTGGTCAGATACCATGTGGATGATAGGAGGTTTGAAAGATTTGATCAAATATTGACGGTGATCAGAGTTCAAGGGTAGGGGATTCTCATTATTCTCACTTAGCAGGGCTCTTGAGAAAACCTGGCCATGCACATATAAACACAGAAGCCCACAGGTCAAGACTACTTGAGAAGAGAATTACAAGGAGCCTGTTGGCGAAGGGGTGGTCAGGGGTCTTTGTCACTCTTAAAAAGGGGAATAATGAACAGACAAGTAAACCAGGGATGCACACAGAGACAAGAGCATCTGAGGATTCAGTGAGAAGAGGTCTACTTGCAAGCAAAGGAGAAAGGCCTGAGAAGGACCCAAACCTGCTGACAC
>NW_020842793.1:0-1140 GCF_003676395.1 Aethalodelphis obliquidens | reverse complement strand
TTGCCGTTGTTGTTGTTTTCTCCAGTCTATTTCTCTTTGTTGTTCAGATTGGGGAACTTCTATCGTCTTATTTTCAAGTTCACTGATTGTTTCTCTGTCATTTCCATTCTGCTATTGAGCTCATCTAGTACATTTTTCAGTTTGATTTTGATTCTTCTTAACATCTTCTATTTCTTTGCAGAGGCTTTCTATTTCTTTGCCAAGGTGTTATATTTTTTCATTTGTTTCAAGGATGTTTGTAATTACTACTGAAGCATTTTTATGGTGGCTGTGAAGGAAATATGCAGATGTCATAAAGTTTATGGATCTTAAAATAGGGACATTAATCCTAGATTGTCAAGGTGGGCATAATCTAATCACTTGAGCCCTTGAAAGCAGAGGAATTTCTCCAATTGGAATCAGAGAGATGTGGTGGAAGAGGAAAATAGAGGATAAATGAAGCAGAGGGAGAAGTCAGAGAGATTCAGAGAGTGAGAAGCACATGACCTGCCACTGCTGGCTTTGAAGATGAAGAAAGGAATCTATGAGCCAAGAAATGAAGGCAACCTCTGGAAATTAAGAATGACCCCAGCCAGCAGGCAAGCAGAGGTTTTTGTCTTACATCCACAAGGAACTGAATTCTTCCAATAACCTGATTGAGCTTGGAAGTGGATTTAACCCAGAACCTCTCGAAGGAGTGCAACCCTGCCAGCACCTTGATTTTGGCTCCATGAAACCAGGAACAAAGAATCAGCTGAGCCACACTGTGCCCAGACTTGTGACCCAGAACTGTGAGATAATAAATTTTCATTGCTTAAGGCTACTACATTTAGGGAATTTGTTACTGAAACAATAAACAAGTACGATATCTATTGTACAGAATTAAATCTAGGAAATTGATATTTCTGTGCGTGTAGTTCTGTGACATTTTATCACATATGTAGACTCATGGAACCACCAGTGCAATAAAGATACAGAACTATTCCATCACTACAAAGATCCTCCTCATGTTACTCCTTTATAGTCACATCACACCCCCTTCCCCCATCCCTTCCTAATCCTTGGCAACTACTAATATGTTCCTCACCTCTATAGTTTTTTAAGTTTTGATAATTTGCCGTTGTTGTTGTTTTCTCCAGTCTATTTCTCTTTGTTGTTCAG
>NW_020842792.1:0-1140 GCF_003676395.1 Aethalodelphis obliquidens | reverse complement strand
TTGCCGTTGTTGTTGTTTTCTCCAGTCTATTTCTCTTTGTTGTTCAGATTGGGGAACTTCTATCGTCTTATTTTCAAGTTCACTGATTGTTTCTCTGTCATTTCCATTCTGCTATTGAGCTCATCTAGTACATTTTTCAGTTTGATTTTGATTCTTCTTAACATCTTCTATTTCTTTGCAGAGGCTTTCTATTTCTTTGCCAAGGTGTTATATTTTTTCATTTGTTTCAAGGATGTTTGTAATTACTACTGAAGCATTTTTATGGTGGCTGTGAAGGAAATATGCAGATGTCATAAAGTTTATGGATCTTAAAATAGGGACATTAATCCTAGATTGTCAAGGTGGGCATAATCTAATCACTTGAGCCCTTGAAAGCAGAGGAATTTCTCCAATTGGAATCAGAGAGATGTGGTGGAAGAGGAAAATAGAGGATAAATGAAGCAGAGGGAGAAGTCAGAGAGATTCAGAGAGTGAGAAGCACATGACCTGCCACTGCTGGCTTTGAAGATGAAGAAAGGAATCTATGAGCCAAGAAATGAAGGCAACCTCTGGAAATTAAGAATGACCCCAGCCAGCAGGCAAGCAGAGGTTTTTGTCTTACATCCACAAGGAACTGAATTCTTCCAATAACCTGATTGAGCTTGGAAGTGGATTTAACCCAGAACCTCTCGAAGGAGTGCAACCCTGCCAGCACCTTGATTTTGGCTCCATGAAACCAGGAACAAAGAATCAGCTGAGCCACACTGTGCCCAGACTTGTGACCCAGAACTGTGAGATAATAAATTTTCATTGCTTAAGGCTACTACATTTAGGGAATTTGTTACTGAAACAATAAACAAGTACGATATCTATTGTACAGAATTAAATCTAGGAAATTGATATTTCTGTGCGTGTAGTTCTGTGACATTTTATCACATATGTAGACTCATGGAACCACCAGTGCAATAAAGATACAGAACTATTCCATCACTACAAAGATCCTCCTCATGTTACTCCTTTATAGTCACATCACACCCCCTTCCCCCATCCCTTCCTAATCCTTGGCAACTACTAATATGTTCCTCACCTCTATAGTTTTTTAAGTTTTGATAATTTGCCGTTGTTGTTGTTTTCTCCAGTCTATTTCTCTTTGTTGTTCAG
>NW_020842791.1:0-1140 GCF_003676395.1 Aethalodelphis obliquidens | reverse complement strand
CCAAAGAAACGCCATCACGAGCTCATATAGCTCCACCCGAGGTTTCCTGCCAGTGGAAAGAAGGAGGGGTCCCGCCATACCGCAAGGGCTGCCCCAGAAGTCTGCGAAGACAGGGGGCGAGGAGGGCCCTCCATCGCCATCTGCAGCTCCGGTGGTTTACCAGAGGAAAAGCCAGCCTGACAAAAATGCAGAGGCAGCAAGAGGGCAGAAAGGGCCCTGGAGGAAGGGCTCCCGCACATCGGACAGTCCCAGGCCCCGAAAACGCAGGATTCCTCTGCTGCCGCACAGGCGAGGGGAGCCTCTGAGGCTGCCCCCAGCCCCTGAGCCGGGTTTCTGGGTCACCGCCGAAGACCTAGACTCGGAGAAGGAAGCAGCGTTCCGGCGCATCAACAGTGCGCTGCGGGATGAGACCTATGCCATCGAGGACCTGGGCAGCTCTCCCCAGCTCTTCCCCAAGAAACGGAAAGCTCCAGCCTTTGCCTCTGCTCCAAGCCCCCCAGCTTTGGGCGGCCCCGCACAAGCATCTTCAATTTCATCATCCACAACTTCCACCGTGGGCACCCATGCCAGCACACAGCTGGGTTTGGGGAGCAGAGCGGCTGCCCTAGATCTGAGCTGCATGTTTGTAGCTCTCAGAGTTACGGCAAGAAAGAGGGGGCCCCCGAGCACCACACACAGCAATGGGGGCAGCGTGGGCCTGAACTCCTGGGGCCCGCCTCACCAAAGCCACCCCATGGTGACCATGGGACCCAGCCCTAATAAGAAGCCTAGGTTCGGAGGCACTACTGCCCCCATCTTACATCACATCCCTGGGGGCGCACCCAGGCAGGGCCCCCCTACTTCCAGCGGAGGGCGCAGCCCATGCCCAGCCAAGGCTGACTTTAGGGGTGTGTCGGTTCCGGCCTCTACTCCTATCAGCCTCAGCTCCGCAGTGGGCACAGCAATGTGCAGCCTTGCTCTTAGGGCCCCCTCATCACCTGCCCAGGGCTTGGCTGGACAAAAAACCACTGGGCCATCGAGCAAGTCATTCTCCTCCAGGTCGCGATTCATTACCTTGGGGTTTAAGAGGAGGAAGTTGGCCTGAGCCAATAATTTTGGGGCGAGGCCATCAGTGTCCACCTCCTCCCAGGCTGGGCCTCG
>NW_020842790.1:0-1140 GCF_003676395.1 Aethalodelphis obliquidens | reverse complement strand
TTATATGACCTCAGGCACAGTCCCAGGACTCAGTGTCCCAGGGACTCGGGAAAGCTGCTCTCAGGTGGACATTTCAAGGGAACCTGCTTCCTGAAGTGGGGGCTTTCCTCTGACCATGACACCCTCAAACTCTGCAAACCATTCAGCGTGAAGGTTTACTTCTAAAAATCTTGCATGTTCTCTCACCCAGTGTGGTGGGAACTGTGTTCCCTGAGCTCCAATGTCACTGGCTGTGACAGGGAGAGTTAGAAATGAACACTTCTAGAGGGAGTGAGTCTGTGCACTGTGACCAGGTCACCTGCCCAGCATGTTGGAGTCCTGACGAGCTTCCAGGAGCTGTCTGTTCTTAGACCTTGCTAGCCCTGGGGATTCCTCAACGTCCACCCACAAGGAGGGAGCCCTGAATTTCGCGGTGTTCCTGCAGACAATCAGTTGTGCACTGTAAACAGGCAGGTCAGGCTACTGTCCATGTAAGCATTGCTGGGATCCATGACCATCACAGCAAGAGTGACTACCTTGTCCACAAAATACATGGTGTGTTTAGTTGTTAAGAATAAATCCACCTCCAGAGCAACTCTTGATAAAATTTAAACTGTTTCAGGTGATGAAATATGCACCCAAGTTAAGGGAAAAAGATCTCTGTTGTGAATTGTGATAAAAATTAAATTTTACCTGACTGTGTCTGAATTCAATGTCATTATTACATGTATGGTATCTCTCAAATACTTGCGTATCCAGGATATAAACTTGAGGTAATGCAGAAAGGAAAAAACAAGAGTCTGTCTGACATCTTGGAGGACCCTGAATGTGTGATGGGTATTTATGTGAAATATATACATCCATGGGATTAAAGTCTACTCCCCAAATCTGCCGTTAATCCTTGAGCACAGCTGATTTCCTCACTATCCCTTCAGCATCATTTCATTCCTGGACACAGGGTCCCCCAGGCATAGGGAGGGGACCCCAGGTGGGGGCTGAGTTCTCTGAGGGCACAGTCAGCACCTTCCTCAGGTGGAGCCCCAGAGACTGGGACCTCCCTTCACTACCTTCTGCTTTTTATAAAAAGGTCCCTCCCTTATGCAAATGTCCCCCGAGACCACAAGGTAAAAACAAAGTACCTGTTCACTTAAATTCGGGTTT
>NW_020842789.1:0-1141 GCF_003676395.1 Aethalodelphis obliquidens | reverse complement strand
CTGGAAGTTGAATTACCACTTTCTTGGGAAATTGATAGGTTATTTTAAACAACACCTCATATGTTTCCTTTAGTAATATTTGTTCAGAATATATATATTTCTGAATATGTATGAAAGGCATATGCCATATCAGCCCAGAGAAGCCAGTGACGGGGCTTTAGAGATCAGTGACCTTTGAGAACGTGTTTGTAGAACTCACGCATAAAGAGTAGGAACTGCTGGATATATTGCAGAGAAAGATGTACACAGATGTGATGCTGGAGGACGCCCGTTGTCTCATCTTCTGAGTGCGTCTCTCAATTTGTATTTACTTCCTTATGCATGTCTTATTGAGACAGGCTCTGCAGCTTCCACATATGCTGCTGCACTCTTGTCCCTGACTCATGCTTCTGCAGCACTTAGAGCAACCTGGAACGAATGTGTTCCTTTAATTATCACAGCACATTTGTCCCTGCATGGAGATAAAGTCTCCATTACCACAATCTCACATATACATTACTAGTCTGCCACCAACATGCAGAATAATACTGGACACAGATGAGGGCTATTTTATCTAACAGACAAGTGACTTTATGTTGCTAAGTAATTCTTCTGCTCGGGGGACCACTATGAGGTTTAAACACAGCAAAAAAAACATAACAGCTTGTATCCCCCTTTCTACATGAACTCCAAGTAATAATCTCATGGGTCTTATGTTTATTGGATTCTGTTAGAAAACAGTGTTAACCACATTAAGAAAACGTTGCTTCCTTCCTGGCTGAGACGTCTAGGCAGCCTGCAGACTGTCTTTCCTCTTGGGCAAGAACAGCAGCAACCAGAGACTTTTACTGTCTTTGAGTGAAGTGTCGGGTGACAACCTTCAGTGTTTCCCCCCTTCAGGGTGCTCGAACTTGGGCTGCCATTGATGCCCTCACACTTGAGCCTTGGCATGTTGTCCTGCGCTTGCATGGCATGCACTGTTCTCAGCACAGAACTTTAAATCCATCTAGCATTTCCCACATGTATCAGGGCATCCGCTCTGCAAAACAGATATAATTTCCCAGTTGGAGCAAGATGAGTAGGTGTGGAGGGAAGAGGAGGGTTTCCCCAGGCTGGGGTCCAAGTCAGCTCCAGACACATGTGCTCTGTGTGGGGAGGGAGC
>NW_020842788.1:0-1141 GCF_003676395.1 Aethalodelphis obliquidens | reverse complement strand
TGGTCACAGTCCGCTATTTGTGCTTGTTTTGCATCATTGAGTCCCTAGCTGCCAGTGCAGCCTGACAAGTGGTGGTACTACTTGGATACTTCCAGCAGCCTTGACTTTACCCTCTTCAGCCTATATATTTTTTATTTTTTTTATTTTTTTATTTTTTTGCTGTACGCGGGCCTCTCACTGTTGTGGCCTCTCCCGTTGCGGAGCACAGGCTCCGGACGCGCAGGCTCAGCGGCCATGGCTCACGGGCCCATCCGCTCCGCGGCACGTGGGATCTTCCCGGACCGGGGCACGAACCCGTGTCCCCTGCATCGGCAGGCGGACTCTCAACCACTGTGCCACCAGGGAAGCCCCTTCAGCCTATATATTTTTTAAAGTGCACATCTTAATATTGTGCTTTTATACTAAATTCTAGGCCATGGGTTTTCATTCATTCAATAAGAATGTACTGAGTATCTCTGTAATTAGAACTATTCTGGGGTTGCAGTTTATTTAACTTGCTTCCTTACCTCCAGGTCTTTCTCACCTTCTGAAAGAGGCTTAATCTTACCCTTGTAGAAAACAATTTCCCATTCCTCTCCCGCTTTGTTTTTTCCCAAAGCAATTATCCAGTGATAAGTTTTCCTTGTGTTCCCAGTTTCTAGAAAAATGCCTGGGTTAGAATAAGTAGGAGCTCAATAAAGACTTGAATTAATGAATGTTGTGATGACTGCATCTCTGGGTGAGGCTCCCTCCTGGGACTCCACAGCCTTGGAAAGCCTTCTCCCCCAAAGAAGGCCCCCCAGTAGCAAGTGTTTCCCTGAAGACTGTGTTGGGGAATCAAGGACTAAAAGGGGAGAGGCTACGCATGTGAATATTCTGGTTATGCTGGGTGTGAGAGTTAAAAGTCAGTATTATTATTGCCTCTACCCCACAATGAGGGCTCCTCAAGGCCAGGCTTAGAGGCAGCCTCCCCAGCGACGGTTCCTCTGGGTGACCTACCCGAGGCAGAGGAACCAGAATCTGGAGGAGATGGCCATGGTGGGTCAAGGACTTAGTCCCGTGTCTTCCCCTCCCAGTGCAGTCCCTGGAAAAAGAATGCCTGCTGCTCCGTCAACACCAGCCAAGAAGCCCATAAGGATATTTCCTACCTGTACAGATTCAA
>NW_020842787.1:151-989 GCF_003676395.1 Aethalodelphis obliquidens | reverse complement strand
CTGAAAAAGAATTCAGAATAATGACAGTAAAGATGATCCAAAATCTTGGAAATAGAATGGAGAAAATACAAGAAACGTTTAACAAGGACCAAGAAGAACTAAAGAGCAAACAAACAGTGATGAACAACACAATAAATGAAATAAAAAATTCTCTACAAGGGATCAATAGCAGAATAACCGAGGCAGAAGAACAGATAAGTGACCTGGAAGATAAAATGGTGGAAATAACTACTGCAGAGCAGAATAAAGAAAAAAGAATGAAAAGAATTGAGGACAGTCTCAGAAACTCTGGGACAAGATTAAATGCACCAACATTCGAATTATAGGGGTCCCAGAAGACGAAGAGGAAAAAAAAGGGGCTGAGAAAATATTTGAAGAGATTATAGTTGAAAACTTCCCTAATATGGGAAAGGAATTAGTTAATCAAGTCCAGGAAGCACAGAGAGTCCCATACAGGATAAATCCAAGGAGAAACAAGGCAAGACACATATTGATCAAACTATCAAAAATTAAATACAAGGAAAAAATATTAAAAGCAGCAAGGAAAAAACAACAAATAACCCACAAGGGAATCCCCATAAGGTTAACAGCTGATCTCTCAGCAGAAACTCTGCAAGCCAGAAGGGAGTGGCAGGACATATTTAAAGTGATGAAGGAGAAAAACCTACAACCAAAATTACTCTACCCAGCAAGGATCTCATTCAGATTTGATGGAGAAATTAAAACCTTTACAGACAAGCAAAAGCAAAGAGAATTCAGCACCACCAAACCAGCTTTACATCAAATGCTGAAGGAACTTCTCTAGTCAGGAAACACAAGAGAAGGAAAAGACCTACAA
>NW_020842786.1:0-1141 GCF_003676395.1 Aethalodelphis obliquidens | reverse complement strand
GGTTTTAGAGAACTGTGTACCCTCTAGCTGCTGATGGGATGTAACCTAGTAACAGCCAGTACAGAGAACAAAATGGAGGAATGTTTAAAGGTAAAACTTGAGCTACTATATGATCTGGTAGGCCCACTGATAGGCCTATCAGCTGAGTAGAGCTGAACCAAAAAGACACAGGCTGGCAATCCTTCTCTGTAGCAACAGGTACCATAGCCAAGACTTGGAAGAAACCAAAATGTCCATGAACAGAAAAATTCACCAAGAAGAAGTGGTTCATGTACACAATGGAATATTAGCCATGGAAAAGCACGGAACAGTGCTGTTGGCACCACCATAGAAGGATCTAGAGATAATCACCCTACCTGAAGTAAGAAAGAAAACGAAAGACAGATATCCTATTACATCACTTATAGGTGTTACCTAAAAATTGATACCCATGAAATAATTTCCAAGAGAAGGACACTCATAGATTGAGAAAACCAAATTATGTTTAACCAAATGGAAAGGTGTAAGGAAGGTATGAATTAGGATATGGGGGTTAACAGACATGTACTAATATATATGAAATATATAATCAGAAAATACGTATGGAATACCAAGAGAGGTCTACTCAACACTCTGTAATAACCTACACGGGAAAGGATCCAAAGATGAATAGATCTATACATAGATATAATGGAGCAGATTCTGTTCAGCTAGAACAAACACAACAATTTTCTCAAATTTGCTCTTATAATTAATAAAAATTAAATTTAAAGAAAGCAAACAAGAATTATGGAGATATAAGCTCTTCGGCATTTGCCCTGACATATTCCACTCTAAATTGCAGCCTACAAACATGATTTCCAGGAAAGATCTGTTGCACAAAATCCCAGAACTGGAAACGTAGGAATGCTGTCGCCTTGTGCCATTTCCCACAAGAGCGGCTTTAAAACCACAGGTAACTGTCACTTAACATTCACAAGGACTCACTCTGGGCTGTAAAGCACACCTGTCATCAAAACTTGTGCTGAGGTATGGAATGGCCAAAAAAAATTCAAACCTGGCAAATTTTTCAAGGAGATATTATGAAGAGGTAAGTTTTACTCACTATTTTTCAAAGAAAAAAAGAAAATGGATAAAAGCTCAACATCAGGAATTATTAGAC
>NW_020842785.1:151-989 GCF_003676395.1 Aethalodelphis obliquidens | reverse complement strand
CTGAAAAAGAATTCAGAATAATGACAGTAAAGATGATCCAAAATCTTGGAAATAGAATGGAGAAAATACAAGAAACGTTTAACAAGGACCAAGAAGAACTAAAGAGCAAACAAACAGTGATGAACAACACAATAAATGAAATAAAAAATTCTCTACAAGGGATCAATAGCAGAATAACCGAGGCAGAAGAACAGATAAGTGACCTGGAAGATAAAATGGTGGAAATAACTACTGCAGAGCAGAATAAAGAAAAAAGAATGAAAAGAATTGAGGACAGTCTCAGAAACTCTGGGACAAGATTAAATGCACCAACATTCGAATTATAGGGGTCCCAGAAGACGAAGAGGAAAAAAAAGGGGCTGAGAAAATATTTGAAGAGATTATAGTTGAAAACTTCCCTAATATGGGAAAGGAATTAGTTAATCAAGTCCAGGAAGCACAGAGAGTCCCATACAGGATAAATCCAAGGAGAAACAAGGCAAGACACATATTGATCAAACTATCAAAAATTAAATACAAGGAAAAAATATTAAAAGCAGCAAGGAAAAAACAACAAATAACCCACAAGGGAATCCCCATAAGGTTAACAGCTGATCTCTCAGCAGAAACTCTGCAAGCCAGAAGGGAGTGGCAGGACATATTTAAAGTGATGAAGGAGAAAAACCTACAACCAAAATTACTCTACCCAGCAAGGATCTCATTCAGATTTGATGGAGAAATTAAAACCTTTACAGACAAGCAAAAGCAAAGAGAATTCAGCACCACCAAACCAGCTTTACATCAAATGCTGAAGGAACTTCTCTAGTCAGGAAACACAAGAGAAGGAAAAGACCTACAA
>NW_020842784.1:0-1141 GCF_003676395.1 Aethalodelphis obliquidens | reverse complement strand
CAAAAGCTTTGAAGTTTCATTAGGTCCCATTTGTTTATTTTTGTTTTCATTTCCATTACTCTAGGAGGTGGGTCAAAAAGGATCTTGCCGTGATTTATGTCATACAGTGTTCTGCCTATGTTTTCCTCTAAGAGTTTAATGGTGTCTGGCCTTACATTTAGGTCTTTAATCCATTTTGAGCTTATTTTTGTGTATGGTGTTAGGGAGTGATCTAATCTCATACTTTTACATGTACCTGTCCAGTTTTCCCAGCACCACTTATTGAAGAGGTGGTCCTTTCTCCACTGTACATTCCTGCCACCTTTATCAAAGATAAGGTGTCCATATATGCATGGGTTTATCTCTGGGCTTTCTATCCTGTTCCATTGATCTATCTTTCTGTTTTTGTGCCAGTACCATACCGTCTTGATAACTGTAGCTTTGTAGTATAGTCTGAAGTCAGGGAGCGTGATTCCTCCAGTTCCTTCTTTTGTTCTCAAGATTCCTTTGGCTATTCGGGGTGTTTTGTGCTTCCATACAAATTGCAGAATTTTTTGTTCTAGTTCTGTGAAAAATGCCAGTGGTAGTTTGATAGGGATTGCATTGAATCTATAGATTGCTTTGGGTAGTAGAGTCATTTTCACAATGTTGATTCTTCCAATCCAAGAACATGGTATACGTCTCCATCTATTTGTATCATCTTTAATTTCTTTCATCAGTGTCTTATAATTTTCTGCATACAGGTCTTTTGTCTCCTTAGGTAGGTTTATTCCTAGATATTTTATTCTTTTTGTTGCAATGGTAAATGGGAGTGTTTTCTTGATTTCACTTTCAGATTTTTCATCATTAGTATATAGGAATGCCAGAGATTTCTGTGCATTAATTTTGTATCCTGCCACTTTACCAAATTCATTGATTAGCTCTAGTAGTTTCCTGGTAGCATCTTTAGGATTCTCTATGTATAGGATCATGTCATTGCAAACAGTGACAGCTTTACTTCTTCTTTTCCGATTTGGATTCCTTTTATTTCCTTTTCTTCTCTGATTGCTGTGGCTAAAACTTCCAAAACTATGTTGAATAAGAGTGGTGAGAGTGGGCAACCTTGTCTTGTTCCTGATCTTAGTGGAAATGCTTTCAGTTTTTCACCATTGAGGATGATGTT
>NW_020842783.1:0-1141 GCF_003676395.1 Aethalodelphis obliquidens | reverse complement strand
TTGAATCTGTACAGGTAGGAAATATCCTTATGGGCTTCTTGGCTGGTGTTGACGGAGCAGCAGGCATTCTTTTTCCAGGGACTGCACTGGGAGGGGAAGACACGGGACTAAGTCCTTGACCCACCATGGCCATCTCCTCCAGATTCTGGTTCCTCTGCCTCGGGTAGGTCACCCAGAGGAACCGTCGCTGGGGAGGCTGCCTCTAAGCCTGGCCTTGAGGAGCCCTCATTGTGGGGTAGAGGCAATAATAATACTGACTTTTAACTCTCACACCCAGCATAACCAGAATATTCACATGCGTAGCCTCTCCCCTTTTAGTCCTTGATTCCCCAACACAGTCTTCAGGGAAACACTTGCTACTGGGGGGCCTTCTTTGGGGGAGAAGGCTTTCCAAGGCTGTGGAGTCCCAGGAGGGAGCCTCACCCAGAGATGCAGTCATCACAACATTCATTAATTCAAGTCTTTATTGAGCTCCTACTTATTCTAACCCAGGCATTTTTCTAGAAACTGGGAACACAAGGAAAACTTATCACTGGATAATTGCTTTGGGAAAAAACAAAGCGGGAGAGGAATGGGAAATTGTTTTCTACAAGGGTAAGATTAAGCCTCTTTCAGAAGGTGAGAAAGACCTGGAGGTAAGGAAGCAAGTTAAATAAACTGCAACCCCAGAATAGTTCTAATTACAGAGATACTCAGTACATTCTTATTGAATGAATGAAAACCCATGGCCTAGAATTTAGTATAAAAGCACAATATTAAGATGTGCACTTTAAAAAATATATAGGCTGAAGGGGCTTCCCTGGTGGCACAGTGGTTGAGAGTCCGCCTGCCGATGCAGGGGACACGGGTTCGTGCCCCGGTCCGGGAAGATCCCACGTGCCGCGGAGCGGATGGGCCCGTGAGCCATGGCCGCTGAGCCTGCGCGTCCGGAGCCTGTGCTCCGCAACGGGAGAGGCCACAACAGTGAGAGGCCCGCGTACAGCAAAAAAATAAAAAAATAAAAAAAATAAAAAATATATAGGCTGAAGAGGGTAAAGTCAAGGCTGCTGGAAGTATCCAAGTAGTACCACCACTTGTCAGGCTGCACTGGCAGCTAGGGACTCAATGATGCAAAACAAGCACAAATAGCGGACTGTGACCA
>NW_020842782.1:0-1141 GCF_003676395.1 Aethalodelphis obliquidens | reverse complement strand
GTGTGTGTGTGTGTGTGTGTGTGTGTGTGTGTCTGTGAGTTAGGAAGGTTGATGCAACATCTACACTGAACCTTATAAAGAAGGAAAATGAGTATGAAGTTGGTCCAGTGACTGAGGTGATCTTCCCCTCTGCTCCCTACCTAAGAATAGGAAATTCTCTCCTCAAGAAAATACAGTTGACCCTGGAACAATGTAGGGGTTAGAGATGCTGACTCCCTGTGCAGTCAAAAATCTACATATAACTTTATGGTCGGCCCTTCTTTTCTGTGGTTCTGAATCTGAGGTTTCAACCAACAACAGATCATGTAGTACTGTATTACTTATTGAAAAAAAAATCCATGGATAAGTGGATCTGTGCAGTTCAAACCCAGGTTGTTCAAAGGGCAACTGTAATGTCATTCAGATTCTCTACAACTTGTCATATCCCAAGTCTGGTATTCACTGAAGAATTACCAAGAAAAGGAGAATTAGAATAAAAAACAAAACAGAATCAGAGTCATAGATGACCTAAACATTAAAGTTCATACATATTTTGGTAAATATTATCAAGTTCAAGAAAATAGATGACAAGGTGAAGAAATTAACTTGACAACTAGAAACTATAAACTGATTGAAGTTGAACTGATAGAATTAAAAATTATACGAAATTTAAAACTCGGTAGTGGATTGGACACAGGTAAAGAGAGGTAAGTGAACTGGAAGATAGAGTAGTAACAATATTAAGACTAAAGCACGGGAAACAAAAAGAATAAAAAGTACACAAAAGCGCATTTGAGACATATGGGCCACAGTAAACATTTTTATCATATGTGTAAACTGGAATCCAAAGAAAAAAGGAGAGAGAGATTGGGATGAAAACAATATTTCAGAAATATTAACAGCTGAGAGTTCTCTAAAACTAAAAAGAATATATGGAGCCATAAATTCAATAAGCACTAAAAAAATGCAACAAATACAAAGAAAACCACACCTAAGATCACCACAGTACAATTCATGAATAGCAAAGAAAAACATGACATCTTAAAAGCAGCCGAAAAAGAGAGAGATTACTTTCAATGGAACAATAGGATTAAGATTACAGCTTACTTCTCAGCGAAACTGACTGGATACTAGAAAATAATGGAATAACATTTTTAAGTGC
>NW_020842781.1:0-1141 GCF_003676395.1 Aethalodelphis obliquidens | reverse complement strand
AAAATTATCTGCATTTTCAATTACTTCCATGAAAGCTTATATTCAATTTTTTTGGTATGGAACTTGAAGGTCAAAAAAACCCCATTTTCTCACTTTACCTATAAATCACCATTAGAATTTGTAAAACACCCTTTCATTGGGAACTAGGCAGGTCTCTAGATGATAAAGTGGAGAAGAGAAACAAACAAAAAAATAGAAAAAAAGTGGCTAGCAAAGAAAAAATATGCCAAAGAACTTTTCAGGTTCAAAACCCTCGAAGTGACTATACTGGTAGGAAGCCCTTGCTCTGTAAAACAGTACTATTTCTAGTGTCCTCCATAATTCAAGGTGATTTCTTTCATCTCTACAAATTTTTTGAAAATTTCATGATTTAAACTACCTAATTAAAGACAAAAATAGGTCTGATTCCTTGGTTCTGGAGCCAAAGAAGAGATAAATCCAAGAGGAACTGGTGAAAGCCATATTACCATCACACAGTCCCATGTGTATTCTAGTATCATAGCCTTTGTTACTGTGTATGTAATCACTGGTTTACTTGTCAGTGTCCTAGACTGTCAGCAACTTCAGAGCAAGGACCACACTTTAGTGTCAATATTATTACTGTGCCTGACATAGTGGCTATATATTTACTAGGTATTTAATAAATCTTTGCTGAATAAATAAATAACATTTTGTTTATATATCATAAAATAAACAAATTAATTTTGGGGAACAAAATTTTATTCCAAAATGCTGGAATAGATTTTCTTCTTAGTTCTTTCTTTTTTTTTTTCTTCCTTTGCTCTGTAAAACAAATAAGGGAAAAAAACCCCAAAAGAAACAGGAAGAAAGAAGAGAATATATGACTTTAGGTTAACTCTACTCAAGAATTATTAGTGTACTTTTGCAGAATATGATAAAGATAATCATCAAAACTAATATCTTTTGGGTTGGCAGGCTTCTGTGATCAGCATTTAACATTTAATCCTCACAGTAACCTTATGTGATAGATATATTACCCCATTGTACAAATGAGGAAACTGAGGCACAGAGAAGTTACATAACTTGTCCTAAGTCATCAAGCTAGTAAGAAGCAGAGCTGGAATTTGAACTCAGTTCTGACTCTAAAGCCTGTGTTTAACATGAATGAAAAAAATAAAGG
>NW_020842780.1:0-1141 GCF_003676395.1 Aethalodelphis obliquidens | reverse complement strand
TGCAGCCACTATGGAGAAATGTATGGAGCTTCCTGTAACGTAACTAACCAGAGAACCAGTCTGTGATCTGGCAATCCCACTCCTGGCCGTGCATCCCGATATAATCATAATTCGGAACACGTGCCACCTATATATTCATAGCAGCACGATTAGGACAAGTGCAGACATACATTCCACCCAAATGTCCATCAACAGAAAAATGAACATTATGGGCTACATACATACAAAGAAATACTACTAAGCCGACAAGAAGAATGAAAACATACCATCTGCAGCAGCAAGGATGGACTAACCTATGATCATACTGGGTGAATGAGGTCAGAGAGAGGAGGACAAATAGCACAAGAGAGCCCTTATAGGTGAACCCTATCAATTCATGCAAACGATCTAATTGAAAAAACAGAGACACACAGGTAGACAAGTAACTTACGATGACCATACAGGAAAGGTGGGGTGAGAGATACATTTGGAGGTTGGAATTGGCTAGATATAAACACTAAAATGGATCATAGATCATCGAAGAGGACCTTGTGAATAGCTCAACGAGCTCTACTCAACACACTACGATCACCTTCTGGAAAACCAACCGGAAAAAGACTACGTAGACCTCTCTGTACGAGGGAATGACGTTGCTGAACAGGTAAACCTAAAATACGTCAGTGCAATTCAACTCTACTCCCATATAACATAATAATTAAGTTGAAACGGAAAAAGGAAAAAAAAAAAAAAAAAAAAGACGGACAAACCTGGGCAAGAAGAAATGCTGCCGCCTTGTGGCCTTTTCCTGTAACTACAACGTGGAAGAGGCTGCTGACTGCACTGAATCATCGCAAGGCCTGTGAGGCTGTTATTCAATAACACCTGCCCTCCAGACAAACCCGGGGCTACTTCCTGGAAAAAGAATGCAAAACAGGGCAGCCATTCAAGAAGCCGAGTTGAAGATGTCAATTTTACTCACACTGTAGAAAAAAAAAGCCCATGCAAAGGCGCTCAACATCACTCATCATTAGAGAAATGCAGAGTAAAACTACAATCAGGTAACACCGCACACCACTGACACTGGCCATCGCCAAAAAAATCTACAAGGAACAAACGCTGCAGAGCACGTGGGAAAAGGGAACTGTCCTACACTCTTCCTGGG
>NW_020842779.1:0-1144 GCF_003676395.1 Aethalodelphis obliquidens | reverse complement strand
CTCCCTGTTCTTAATGATGAGCATTTTTTTTTCACTCAGAAAAAAAAGAGCACTCGGGTGAGAATTACATCCTCCTCCTCCTCCACTATTCCCACAACTGCACCTGTATCTCACTTTCCCACCAGTGATGATGGATGGTCCCCTCCTGTCTAAGGCTGACCCTCAGCGTGGGTACAGGATCCGACTCCATCCTCCCCTGTGTCATCAGTTTCCCACTCTCTACTGCTCCTTCATCCCTGCCTACAAACATGCTGCAATTCCTCCCATTAAAATTAATCAAACAAAAATAAATAAATCAAAACAAAATTCTCCCATAAACATCTACCACTCTGTGTACAGTTTCCTTCCAACTACTGCTCCATTTCTATGACTCCTCTTAACAGAACAATTCCTAAGGCCAAAGGCCATTCTCTCATCTACTAGGTTGTCTTTTTATTTTTAGCTAATGGATATGTGCACATAGTTTAAAAAGTAAAATACTTCTATAAGACTTGATATCTGGACCGATGTCCCCAATCTTCCATGTCCCCCGTCTCTTGAATCTCAGAGAGAAGCTCTTTTAGTTCTTAAGCTGGTTCTCTAATTGTTTCTTCTATGTCTCTAAAATGCATGCCTTTAATACTCCTTTGCTTTCAGTTTTATGTATCATCTTTAGTTAATTGGTTTTTCTTTCACACACCCCTGTCTTTCCAAAATAGTTATAACTTAATATTATACATCTATCAGTTTTGTAAGTTTGATTAGCTCGCTGTGCAATATTTGCCTTATGATGACGGAAATGCTAGTCACAAGTGAGCATTTAGTAGACTATGATCACTTTTCTTGAATGGATATTTAAGATTTCGCTGGAATAAATAATGTCTTACTTTGGTTGTACTGATTTTTTTTCTTTTTTTTTAGTTTATTTGCCTGCTTTGGGTCTTCATTGCTGCATGCGGGCTTTCTCTAGTTACAGCGAGCAGGGCTACTCTTTGTTGCTGTGCGCGGGCTTATTGTGGTGGCTTCTCTTGTTGTGGAGCATGGGCTCTAGGTGCGCGGGCTTCAGTGGTTGCAGCAGGCAGGCTCAGTAGTTGTGGCTCACGGTCTTAGTTGCTCCACAGCACGTGGGATCTTCCCGGACCAGGGCTCAAACCCTTGTCCCCTG
>NW_020842778.1:822-1144 GCF_003676395.1 Aethalodelphis obliquidens | reverse complement strand
GAGGGTACAACAACGCTTTATGGGGAGCGTGCGTGTGAGGGCGCGGGTTAGTGTGAGCGTACGGGGTAGGATTAGGGGACGGGTGAGGGTCATGCTTCGGGGAAGGGTTAGGGTTAGGGTTCGGGCTAGGGTTAGGGTTAGGGGACGGGGACGGTTTAGGGTCCAGGTGAGGGTATTACAACGCTTTAGGGGGAGCGTGCGTATGAGGGCACGGGTTAGTGTAAGTCTACGGTTTAGGATTAGGGTACGGGTGAGGGTCAGGCTTCGGGGAAGGGTTAGGGTTAGGGTTCGGGCTAGGTTTAGGGTTAGGGGACGGGGACGG
>NW_020842778.1:422-722 GCF_003676395.1 Aethalodelphis obliquidens | reverse complement strand
GTGAGGGTCAGGCATCGGGGAAGTTTTAGGGTTAGGGTTCGGGCTAGGGTTAGGGTTAGGGGATGGGGACGGTTTAGGGTCCAGGGGAGGGTATGGCAACGCTTCAGGGCGAGCGTACGTGTGAGGGCGTGGGTTAGTGTTAGCGTACGGGTTAGGATTAGGGGACGGGTGAGGTCAGGCTTCAGGGAAGGGTTTGTGTTAGGGTACGGGCTAGGCTTAGGGTTAGGGGATGGGGACGGTTTAGGGTCCAGGGGAGGTTACGGCAACGCTTTAGGTGGAGCGTACGTGTGAGGGCGCGGG
>NW_020842778.1:0-322 GCF_003676395.1 Aethalodelphis obliquidens | reverse complement strand
GAGGGTACAACAACGCTTTATGGGGAGCGTGCGTGTGAGGGCGCGGGTTAGTGTGAGCGTACGGGGTAGGATTAGGGGACGGGTGAGGGTCATGCTTCGGGGAAGGGTTAGGGTTAGGGTTCGGGCTAGGGTTAGGGTTAGGGGACGGGGACGGTTTAGGGTCCAGGTGAGGGTATTACAACGCTTTAGGGGGAGCGTGCGTATGAGGGCACGGGTTAGTGTAAGTCTACGGTTTAGGATTAGGGTACGGGTGAGGGTCAGGCTTCGGGGAAGGGTTAGGGTTAGGGTTCGGGCTAGGTTTAGGGTTAGGGGACGGGGACGG
>NW_020842777.1:0-1144 GCF_003676395.1 Aethalodelphis obliquidens | reverse complement strand
GCGTTTTGTTTTTAAAATTTATTTCTATAATGGGGTTTAGCTCATTTTCACTGCTGTGTTTGTGCCGCTCTGCACACACTTGATTCCCTTATGGAGATATATCAATACATGGGTTTTAAGATTCTTATTACTCAGATATATTTCTCTGCGGTGTATAGGGTGTGTTGAGGCCAGTTCATTGAGCAAGGTGTAGATCTTGTCTAATACCTATTTGGTTTATTGAACGGTATCTGTGCTAATTTCAAACTCTGGTTTTATGCATCACCCCACCTCTCCTTTCCCCTTAAGCTGACATAAGTGTGTTTTCTAAATGTGAGACACTGTTCTGTTCTGTAATTCATTTCTTGTGCAGCCATATTTACCCTCCCTCTATAAGTGATATCTTATGATATGTTTCTTTTTCTGTTTGACTTATTTCAAGTAGTATTATCGGACCTAAATCCACTCTTTATCCTTCTACTAGCCTTATTACATTGATTTCATGGTGAAGAGATATTCCATTGTACATAAGTACCACATCTTCTTTATCCATTGTTCTCTTTCCTGGGATATTTAAGGTGTACTGAAGTTGAGGTTCTTGTAAACAGAGTAGCCCTAAACTGTGGTGTGCTTGTGTCTTGTTGATTTTTAGACTTCCCTAGATATACTCCCATGATTGGAAGTGTCCTATGCTCTGTAGCTCTGTTTTTTAGATGATTTAGGAACCACCATACACTTCTCCAGAGTGGCTCTCGGCAGTTCACACACTGCCCATCAGCGTATAAAGGCTCCCTGTTCTCCATGGCCTGTCCTGCATTTCTGGTTTTTACAATTTTTTAAGATGGCCCTTTTGATCGGTGGGAAATGAGACTTCTTTGTTGTGCACATTTGAATTGCTTGCTTGCTTCGTTGCCCATAAAGTGCGTATGCGTTTTTTCCTGGATATAATCAGGAAAAAACGCATACGCCCTTTTGGGCCAACTGCATCGTTGTCGAAATTCTGCCGCTTTTCATGTGCGTTAAAGACGAGTCCAATCTATCTCTTGAAATCTGTTTCTTGCAATTCTGTCTTGCATTCAGATCCTCTTCTTTGCCTTACCTCAACATATTTTTGGACGTTAGTTTTCATTTATAACTCTGCAGGTTTGTGAATTGCAGTGACCCT
>NW_020842776.1:0-1145 GCF_003676395.1 Aethalodelphis obliquidens | reverse complement strand
ACAAGGTTTGGGGAAAATAGATATTCTGCCTAATCATGACTATTGGTAGTAAAACTTATCTAGAAGAAAATTTAGTTGAATCATACAGTCTATGAGTGTGCTACTTTCTTGAATAATAATTTTTTCCTTGAAGTGAATAGTTATTACATTTTAAATTTTTAATTATTTTGGCTTACTTACTTATATGTGCTGTTGCTCAATTCATCAATGGCTAACTTCCAGTTTTCTACTGGGTTTGGAAAATGATCACTGCTTGTTACACAGGCACTGGTAGAGAACATGGGTAGTCTGCTGCTTATTTATTTTCAGTCTTCCTATTTTCAGCCTTCACTCCCTGATGCCCTCAATACACACAAACAGGGCTTCCCTGGTGGCGCAGTGGTTCAGAGTCCGCTTGCCAATGCAGGGGACACGGGTTCGTGCCCCGGTCTGGGAAGATCCCACGTGCCGCGGAGCAGCTGGGCCCGTGAGCCATGGCCACTGAGCCTGCGCGTCCGGAGCCTGTGCTCCGCAACGGGAGATGTCACAACAGTGAGAGGCCCGCGTACAGGAAAAAAAAAAAAAACAACTAAGGCTTAAAAAAAAAAACACATGGACGGGGACAAAATATTTGCAAAACATATATTTGATATATTACTTGTATCCAGAATATATATTAAAAATCACAGAATTCAATAATAAAACAACCCAATCAAA
This sequence comes from Aethalodelphis obliquidens, assembly GCF_003676395.1. NCBI lineage: Eukaryota > Metazoa > Chordata > Mammalia > Artiodactyla > Delphinidae > Aethalodelphis > Aethalodelphis obliquidens. The sequence continues at coordinate 449 of NW_020842776.1, read as the reverse complement.
GAAAAACACACACACACAAACACACACAGCACATCCACCCTAATTATTCAAGTGTAATTAATGCTTCTGGTTTCTAAACCCTTCCACAGGGGTACAGAACACATCCAAGTACTTCTTGTTTCTTCTTACATTGGCCCCAAGTCTCATTGTTTATGTGACTTTACCTTGAAATTACTTTGGCCCTGGATGAGGAACTACTGATGTCAGACTCTTTTTTCAAAATCACTAATGAAGAGTTGGGTATGGGGAATATTCACTTCTTGTTCTTATTCTCTAGAAATTTGTATGAGTTTTGTATCAACCAGAGATTGAGGGAGAAACCACCATAGACTGTGCCACAGAGTGGATCAAATGGAGAGACACTCAGCCTCCAGGCCCCTTGCTGCCACTCAAAGAGTTTGTGCTCAGCTGCCCCTGCAGTTCCCATCACTGTGTCACTCAGAGCACAG
>NW_020842775.1:0-1145 GCF_003676395.1 Aethalodelphis obliquidens | reverse complement strand
TGCGCCTCAACTATTGATTCTGCGCTCTAGAGCCCGTGTGCCACAACTACTGAGCCCACGTGCCACAACTACTGAAGTCCGCGCACCTAGAGCCCAAGCTCCGCAACAAGAGAAGCCGCCACAACGGGAAGCCCGTGCGCCACAACGAAGAGTAACACTGCTCGCTGCAAGTAGAGAAAGCCCGTGTGCAGCAATGAAGACCCAACGCAGCCATAAATAAAGAAATAAAATTATTTAAAAAAAAAAAAGAAGAATTGAAATCCCGCAGAGTGTGTTTCCTGACCACGATGGAATCAAATTAAAAACCAGTAATAGAAAGCAAAAAGAAGAATCCCTAAACACTGGGAAATGGTGGCTGACACATCATTCCAGGTTATCGTTCACACCCTTGTTATAGAAGGGCTGAAGTTAGGAAGAGTTGCCTGCTGAGCTGAAAGGCATTTCAGGCTGGCCCAATAGAGAGGTCACTCTGGATCTTTCAAACAGAGTATTGTTCAGGGCAAGGCTGGAAGGAGGGAGACAGTTCAGGAGGCTGTTACCTCAGTGCCACCTGACATTAAAGCTCCAAGTGCACTGGCAAAGGAAGTCCAGCTAGCTTGCTGGTTGTTAGTGGAATCGGTATGGTGGCTCATTGGATTTGGGAAGCACGAGAGAGGTATTGGTGTGGTTGCTGGAAAGTCCTGAGAGAAGGCAAGATTCGGGTGCCTTCCTGGTATATATGACTGGTGTCCAGTCTAGCCCATGGACGCATACACCTCGGTTCTTTATCAGTCCTGCTCCACTGTTTTAAAAGTTTCAGCGCAGTTGTCCTCTCCTCCCTCCTCCCTCTTTGTCCTCCTTGTCGTCCTCTTCCTCATCCTGCTCCTCCTCGATTCTTCCCCTGATAGTGCCATCTGTCGGATAAGGCTGTCCTCTCTGGACAGGCAGAAGAGTGTCCTTTCTGAGGCTTGTGGGACTGGTCCCTTAGGCCAGGTTAGCACTTGGCCTGCCCTACCATGCTGTTAGCCTAAGACATGGTACGTGGTAAGTGGACCACAGATGTGTCTGCAAACTTGTATTTTTGTTCCTCTTTTCAGAATACAGTGATGGTGGTAGATCACCTCAAGGAAGAAAGAAAGGTTGGAGTTCTTTCCCAGGTAATTCTG
>NW_020842774.1:0-1146 GCF_003676395.1 Aethalodelphis obliquidens | reverse complement strand
GAATCTTGCGTGTGGCGACTCGTCATTCTGCTGGTCGGAGGCGGCTCGCCGCAAGTGGTGCCGAAACCCGGGAACTTCGCGCCCTGCATGGAGGACCGATTCAGAACTCGACACACGGAGTGAACCGTCGGTGAGTAGTCCAGTCAGGATCGAGATCCGATCTGGGTGCCATCAGGACTGGTGGGAGTTGTTGAAGAGAACTTCAGAGAGGATGCTGGGCTGGATGTTCCTGATGATTCTTAATCGAGGTCTTTGTATTAGTTGGAATTCCACAAAGGATTATTCAGATTGTGCAACTGAGTGCTGCCGGGCTGGAGCCCGTTGCCTTTGGAGATTTTGCCTCTTGGCTCTCTTCTGCCTTTTCCTTCTTTGGGGAGTGGGTGGGGGTAGGAATCTTTGGAGTCTGCTGTGTATTTGGGATTATGCTGTGTCTCTGGTTGGTCTGTCGTGTGCGCATCAGGGCACATCGAGATAGGGTCCTGCTCACTCAGGCACTTCTGGCTATTAATGAAGGAGATTCTCCCGCAGCCTGGCTCTCCGCCCTGAATAATTCGAAATGATTGCCCTTGCACAGAGAGGCCTTGTTGCCATTGCACCTCTATAGGGAGTCATCCATTGTCCTGATTGCCCTTGCACAGAGAGGCCTTGTCGCCATCGCACCTCTATAGGGAATCAGCTATTATTCTGAGGCAGCCCTTGCACCCTGCGGCCCTTGTTGGCATTGTACGCAGGAGGGTGCCTCAGACATGCCAACAGAAAACTGCCCTCGTACGGGCTATGTTCTGCTTGGTGTTCTAATAAATAAAAAAGGGGGAGATGTAGGGCGCGGTCAGCTAACTGCTACGCGGCAGGAAGCTGAAATAAGCTGAGTCATCCTTCCTGTGGCCACTGCGCTTGCGCTAAGTATACTAATGAGGTTTTAAAGTAGCGACCTATCCGATGCTGGCTCACAAGTCGCACCATCGGCGAAAGCCAATCACAGAGCGACACATGTTCTTAATCCCTATATAAGCAGACTGCTATAGGATTGCGGTGTCTTCCTTCCATCTTTTCTTTAACCAAGCTGTGCTCCGATAAAGTGTGATACGAGAAGAATCTTGCGTGTGGCGACTCGTCATTCTGCTGGTCGGAGGCGGCTCGCCGCAA
>NW_020842773.1:0-1146 GCF_003676395.1 Aethalodelphis obliquidens | reverse complement strand
CTCACCCAGCACATTGGGAACTCTGTTCCGTGAGCTCCAATGTCACTAGCTGTGACAGGGAGAGTAAAAATGAACACTTCTAGAAGGAGTGAGTCTGTGCACTGTGACCAGATCACCTGCCCAGCATGTTGGAGTCCTGAGGAGCTTCCAGGAGCTGTCTGTTCTAGACCTTGGTAGCCCTGGGGATTCCTCAACGTCCACCCGAAAGGAAGGAGCCCTGAGGCTCATGGTGTTCCTGAAGACACTCAGTTGTGCACAGGAAACAGGGAAGTCAGGCTACTGGCCATGTCAGCAGTGCCGGGATCCACGACCATCTCAGCAAGAATGACTACCTTGTCCACAAAATACACTGTGTGTTTAGTTGTTAAGAGTAAATCCACCTCCAGAGCAACTCCTGATAATATTTAAACTGTTTCAGGTGAAGAAATGTTCACCCAAATTAAGGAAAACACGAAATCCGTTGTGAATTATGATAAACATTAAATTTTACCTGACTTTGTCTGAATTCAATGTCATTATTACATGTATGATTTGTCTCAAATACTTGCCCATCCAGCTAAGTAACAGGAGGTAATGCAGAAAAGAAAAAACAAGAGTCTGTGTCTGACATCTTGGAGGACCCTGAATGTGTGATGGGTATTTATGTAAATATTTACATCCACGGGATTAAAGTCTATTCCCCAAACCTGCCATTAATCCTTGAGCACAGCTGACTTCCTGACTAGCCCTTCAGCATCATTTCATTCCTGGACACAGAGTCCCCCAGACATAGGGAGGGGACCCCAGGTGGTGGCTGAGTTCTCTGAGGGCACAGTCAGCACCCTCCTCAGGTGGAGCCCCAGAGACAAGGACCTCCCTTCACTACTTTCCGATTTTTATAGACTGGTCCCTCCCATATGCAAATATCCCCTTAGACCACAAGGTAAAAACAAAGTACCAGTTCACTTAAATTCGGGTTTCTCCTCACGCTTGAAGAGAATTTCTGGGCTTCAGGAATCTCATCTGCAAGAAGATGAATCCACTGTGGTTCTTCCTCTTCCTGGTGTCAGCTCCCAGAGGTGAGTTTCTCAGGGATTCAGACATGAACACATGGGGAAGTTGCATCTGAGCCCATGAGTCACCGTGGTTCTCTCTGTCCACAGGTGT
>NW_020842772.1:0-1146 GCF_003676395.1 Aethalodelphis obliquidens | reverse complement strand
GAATCTTGCGTGTGGCGACTCGTCATTCTGCTGGTCGGAGGCGGCTCGCCGCAAGTGGTGCCGAAACCCGGGAACTTCGCGCCCTGCATGGAGGACCGATTCAGAACTCGACACACGGAGTGAACCGTCGGTGAGTAGTCCAGTCAGGATCGAGATCCGATCTGGGTGCCATCAGGACTGGTGGGAGTTGTTGAAGAGAACTTCAGAGAGGATGCTGGGCTGGATGTTCCTGATGATTCTTAATCGAGGTCTTTGTATTAGTTGGAATTCCACAAAGGATTATTCAGATTGTGCAACTGAGTGCTGCCGGGCTGGAGCCCGTTGCCTTTGGAGATTTTGCCTCTTGGCTCTCTTCTGCCTTTTCCTTCTTTGGGGAGTGGGTGGGGGTAGGAATCTTTGGAGTCTGCTGTGTATTTGGGATTATGCTGTGTCTCTGGTTGGTCTGTCGTGTGCGCATCAGGGCACATCGAGATAGGGTCCTGCTCACTCAGGCACTTCTGGCTATTAATGAAGGAGATTCTCCCGCAGCCTGGCTCTCCGCCCTGAATAATTCGAAATGATTGCCCTTGCACAGAGAGGCCTTGTTGCCATTGCACCTCTATAGGGAGTCATCCATTGTCCTGATTGCCCTTGCACAGAGAGGCCTTGTCGCCATCGCACCTCTATAGGGAATCAGCTATTATTCTGAGGCAGCCCTTGCACCCTGCGGCCCTTGTTGGCATTGTACGCAGGAGGGTGCCTCAGACATGCCAACAGAAAACTGCCCTCGTACGGGCTATGTTCTGCTTGGTGTTCTAATAAATAAAAAAGGGGGAGATGTAGGGCGCGGTCAGCTAACTGCTACGCGGCAGGAAGCTGAAATAAGCTGAGTCATCCTTCCTGTGGCCACTGCGCTTGCGCTAAGTATACTAATGAGGTTTTAAAGTAGCGACCTATCCGATGCTGGCTCACAAGTCGCACCATCGGCGAAAGCCAATCACAGAGCGACACATGTTCTTAATCCCTATATAAGCAGACTGCTATAGGATTGCGGTGTCTTCCTTCCATCTTTTCTTTAACCAAGCTGTGCTCCGATAAAGTGTGATACGAGAAGAATCTTGCGTGTGGCGACTCGTCATTCTGCTGGTCGGAGGCGGCTCGCCGCAA
>NW_020842771.1:0-1146 GCF_003676395.1 Aethalodelphis obliquidens | reverse complement strand
TCTCAGTAAAATTCATGATAATTTTACAACATGACATTTCAAAGATGGTGGGTATGGAAAGTTTTAAACTGCCTCACATTTTAATCATTTCATTAAAAGTTAAAAGTGCCTCTTCTCATCACAGGAGGAGGTGGGAGATTGAAGGGCCTGCATCTGAAGTCAGTGCACATGTCTCCTATGGAAGTTATCTGAGGGCATCTATAGTCATATGAGCAAAATCAAGTTTGGGCCCGCCATCTTGGAGGGCCTTTCTTGCCGTGTGTGGAGCCGCGCGTTCCTCCCGCAGATGAAATCACTTAGGCCAGAGAGATGCAGTGACTAACTCAAGGTCACACAGTGTTGAGGATGGAATCCAGACCTGATACAGTTATTGATATGTGAGTGAATTCCACACCACCCATTTTACAGATGAAGCCACTGAGATACAGAGCAACTGACTAAATAGTCACCACCCCACTCCTGGATCCTCACATGACACTTCTCCCAGAGCCGCCCAGTATGTGACTGTGTGAGGCATGAGGCGCAGCAGGCTGTGATACAGACTGATGGTGATCTCAACTTCTGTGACAGCTTCAGTTACCATCTATACGTGGATGATGACCAAATCTCTCTCCAGACCAGAATATCCAACTGTTCACATGGACAGCTCCACTGGGATGTTTTGAAGACTCAGCAAAATGCAGCCTTCTGCTCTTCCCCTCTTGCTCTTCCTCCAGTGTCCTGTCACGTGGTAAGAAGTGGATTTATTTAGAGAGAAACACACTCCACAGACAGAGTGTGGGTCATCTCAGGAGGCAAGACTGGCCTTGGGAGAAACACACTCCACAGGCAGAGTGTGGGCCATCTCAGAAGAGAATTCATAATTGGCAGCATTGTGATGGCTTCTTCCTAGTTTCTTCTGTGCATGTCTCAAGGGTTTCCACATCTGCAGACGGAAGAGCTTAATCCTCCATCAGTATCCTCCGACAGCACATTCAGTTGGGGGCAGTGTCTTATCTTCCGACGTCCGTTCACCCTCATGCTTCACACATACTCTGCCACTGATGGTTTCTTAGACTCTGGCTTTCTTCAGGCCCTTGATATCAACCAGTTACCCTTTGGAAAATGCTGGTTATAACCCATTGAACTGATTTCACAGCCCAGTAA
>NW_020842770.1:845-1147 GCF_003676395.1 Aethalodelphis obliquidens | reverse complement strand
TCGTACCCACCCCTGGACCCTAAACCGTCCCCATCCCCTAACCCTAACCCTAGCCCGAACCCTAACCCTAACCCTTCCCCGAAGCCTGACACTTACCCATCCCCTAATCCTAAACCGTATGCTAACACTAACCCACGCCCTCATACGTACGCTCCCCCTAAAGCGTTGTCGTACCCTCCACTGGACCCTAACCCGTCCCCGTCCCCTAACCCTAACCCTAGCCCGAACCCTAACCCTAACCCTTCCCCGAAGCCTGACCCTCACCCGTCCCCTAATCCTCACCCGTACAATAACACTAACCC
>NW_020842770.1:402-745 GCF_003676395.1 Aethalodelphis obliquidens | reverse complement strand
CCGAACCCTAACCCTAAACCTTCCCCGAAGCCTGACCCTCACCCGTCCCCTAATCCACACCCGTACGCTAACACTAACCAGCCCCCTCACGCATACGCTCCCCCTAAAGCGTTGTTGTACACTCCCCTGGACCCTAAACCGTCCCCTCCCCTAACCCTAACACTAGCCCGAACCCTAACCCTAACCCTTCCCCGAAGCCTGACCCTCACCCGTCCCCTATTCCTCACCCGTACGCTAACATAACACGCGCCCTCACGTGTACGCTCTACCGAATGCGTTGTCGTACCCTCCCCTGTACACTAAACCGTCCCCGTCTCCTAAACCTAACCCTAGCCCGAACCCT
>NW_020842770.1:0-302 GCF_003676395.1 Aethalodelphis obliquidens | reverse complement strand
TCGTACCCACCCCTGGACCCTAAACCGTCCCCATCCCCTAACCCTAACCCTAGCCCGAACCCTAACCCTAACCCTTCCCCGAAGCCTGACACTTACCCATCCCCTAATCCTAAACCGTATGCTAACACTAACCCACGCCCTCATACGTACGCTCCCCCTAAAGCGTTGTCGTACCCTCCACTGGACCCTAACCCGTCCCCGTCCCCTAACCCTAACCCTAGCCCGAACCCTAACCCTAACCCTTCCCCGAAGCCTGACCCTCACCCGTCCCCTAATCCTCACCCGTACAATAACACTAACCC
>NW_020842769.1:552-1147 GCF_003676395.1 Aethalodelphis obliquidens | reverse complement strand
GACCCTCAACAGTCCCCGTTCCGAAGCCTAGCACTGCCCCAATCTCTGCCCAAATCCTAACCAGTCCCCTGACTCGTACTCTAATCCTACACCTCTGTCGTCCCCGACCAGCACCCTCAACAGTCCTCGTTCCTAAGCCTAACCCTGCCCCAATCCTAAGCAGTCCCCTGACACGCACTCCAACCCTACACATCTGTCGTCCCCTAACCTGGACACTCAACAGTCCCCTTTCCTAAGCCTACCCCTGTCCAATCCCTGCCCCAATCCTAAGCCGTCCCCAGACACGTACACTAAAACTACACCTCTGTCTTCCCCTAACCTGGACCCTCATCTGTCCCCGTTCCTAAGCCTAAACCTAACCCAGTCCTAAGCAGTCCCCTGTCACGTACTCTAAACCTACACCTCTGTCGTCCCCTAACCTGGACCCTCAACAGTCCCCGTTCCTAAGGCTACCCCTGCCCCAATCCTAAGCCGTCCCCTGACACATACTCTAATCCTACACCTCTGTCGTCCCCTAACCTGTTTCCTAAACAGTCCCCCTTTCTAAGCCTAACCCTGCCCCAATCCTAAGCCGTCCCCTGACACGTACTCTAAC
>NW_020842769.1:0-452 GCF_003676395.1 Aethalodelphis obliquidens | reverse complement strand
TGACACGTAGTCTAACCCTACACATCTGTCGTCCGCTAAACTGGACCCTCAACAGTCCCCGTTCCTAAGCCATCCCCTGACACATAATCTAACCCTACACCTCTGTCGTCCCCTAAGATGGACCCTCAACAGTCCCCGTTCCTAAGGCTAACACTAACCCCATTCCTAAGGTGTCCCCTGACACGTACTCTAAACCTACACTTCTGTCGTCCACTAACCTGGACCATCAAGAGTCCCCGTTCCTAAGCATAACACTGCCCCTGTCCTACGCCGTCGCCTGACATGTACTCTAACACTACACCTCTGTCGTCTCTTAACCTGGACCCTCAAGAGTCCCCGTTCCTCAGCCTTCCCCTGACACGTACTCTAACACTACACCTCTGTCGTCCCCTAACCTGGACCCTCAACAGTCCCCGTTCCTAAGCCTAAAACTTCCCCAATCCTAAGCAGTC
>NW_020842768.1:0-1148 GCF_003676395.1 Aethalodelphis obliquidens | reverse complement strand
ATGTGTGTATTAAAGGCTGATGGAATTGGTGTATCAAAGGCTGAGAGGATGGCTGAATTAATGGCTGAGGGAATAGTTCAAGTAATGGCTTGAAGGAATAAGTGAATTAAGGGCTGAGGTGGTGGGTGAATTAAAGGCTGAGGAAATGCATGTATTAGTTTTTTGAGGGAATAAATGAACAATGGCTGAGCGATGGGTGTATCAATGTCATGAGGGAATGGATGTATCAGTGGCATGAGGAAATGGGTGAATTAATGGCCAAGGGAGTGAGTGAATTAGTGGCTATGGAATGGGTGTATTAGTGGCTAAGGGAATGAGTAATAACGACTGAAGGAAAGGGTGTATTAATGGTTGAGGGAACGGGTAAATTAATGGCAGGAAACAATGGTTGTATTAATGCTGAGGAAATAGATGAATTAATGGCTGGGAGAATGAGTGTATTAATGGCATGAAGCACGGGTATATTAATGGGTGATGGAATGGATGAATTAATGGCTGAGAGGAGTGGTGAATTAATGGAGAGGCAATGGATGAATTAAGGGCTGAGGGAATGTGTGTATAAGAGCTGAAGGAAGGGGTAAATGTCATGAGGGAATGAGTGACCTAATGACTAAGGGAATGGGTGTATTAGACTGAGGGAATCGGTGTATTAATGGTGGAAGGAATAGGTGAATTAATGGCTTAGGGATTGGGTGAACTTTGGCTGAGGGTATATGTAAATTAATGGCTGAAGTAATCGGTGAGTTAATGGCAAGGGATGGGTGGATGATGGCATAAGGAAATGGCTATATTAATGCCTGTGGGAATAGATAAATTAATAGCTGAGGCAATGGTTGAATTTATGGCTACGTGAATGCATGTATTCGTTCTTGAGGAAATAAATGAACAATGGCCGAGGGATGGGTGTATCAGTATCATGAGGGAAAGGTGTATTAATGGCTGAGGGAATGGATGAATTAATGGCTGAGAAGAGTGGTGAATTAATGGAGAGGGAATGGGTGAATTAATGGCTTAGGGAATGGGTGTATTAATGGCATGAAGGAATGGGTGAATTAATGGCATGAAGGCATGGGTGAGTTAATGGCTTAGGGAAAGGCTGAATTAATGGCTGAGGGAATCTATATTAGGGCTGAGGGAATGGGTGAATT
>NW_020842767.1:0-1149 GCF_003676395.1 Aethalodelphis obliquidens | reverse complement strand
ATGTGTGTATTAAAGGCTGATGGAATTGGTGTATCAAAGGCTGAGAGGATGGCTGAATTAATGGCTGAGGGAATAGTTCAAGTAATGGCTTGAAGGAATAAGTGAATTAAGGGCTGAGGTGGTGGGTGAATTAAAGGCTGAGGAAATGCATGTATTAGTTTTTTGAGGGAATAAATGAACAATGGCTGAGCGATGGGTGTATCAATGTCATGAGGGAATGGATGTATCAGTGGCATGAGGAAATGGGTGAATTAATGGCCAAGGGAGTGAGTGAATTAGTGGCTATGGAATGGGTGTATTAGTGGCTAAGGGAATGAGTAATAACGACTGAAGGAAAGGGTGTATTAATGGTTGAGGGAACGGGTAAATTAATGGCAGGAAACAATGGTTGTATTAATGCTGAGGAAATAGATGAATTAATGGCTGGGAGAATGAGTGTATTAATGGCATGAAGCACGGGTATATTAATGGGTGATGGAATGGATGAATTAATGGCTGAGAGGAGTGGTGAATTAATGGAGAGGCAATGGATGAATTAAGGGCTGAGGGAATGTGTGTATAAGAGCTGAAGGAAGGGGTAAATGTCATGAGGGAATGAGTGACCTAATGACTAAGGGAATGGGTGTATTAGACTGAGGGAATCGGTGTATTAATGGTGGAAGGAATAGGTGAATTAATGGCTTAGGGATTGGGTGAACTTTGGCTGAGGGTATATGTAAATTAATGGCTGAAGTAATCGGTGAGTTAATGGCAAGGGAATGGGTGGATGATGGCATAAGGAAATGGCTATATTAATGCCTGTGGGAATAGATAAATTAATAGCTGAGGCAATGGTTGAATTTATGGCTACGTGAATGCATGTATTCGTTCTTGAGGAAATAAATGAACAATGGCCGAGGGATGGGTGTATCAGTATCATGAGGGAAAGGTGTATTAATGGCTGAGGGAATGGATGAATTAATGGCTGAGAAGAGTGGTGAATTAATGGAGAGGGAATGGGTGAATTAATGGCTTAGGGAATGGGTGTATTAATGGCATGAAGGAATGGGTGAATTAATGGCATGAAGGCATGGGTGAGTTAATGGCTTAGGGAAAGGCTGAATTAATGGCTGAGGGAATCTATATTAGGGCTGAGGGAATGGGTGAATT
>NW_020842766.1:0-1149 GCF_003676395.1 Aethalodelphis obliquidens | reverse complement strand
AATTACTATTTATATAGTATACAATGTCTTCTGAAGAAGATAGAGTTGTTTGTAACTTGGGATCTCACAGGAGGTTTCACAGAGAAGGTAGACCCTGAGTTGGGCAGAATTTCAGTAAGTTAATTTGGTTCTGACCGTATGATAAAATCAGGTATTTGCACTGGTCAATCTGACCTTGATGGAACAGCATTCCATTTGCAGGGAATGGTGTGATCAAACATGCAGTGGTGGAGATTGCCAGATTGTAATATTCCAGTACCTGGAAAGTGTTGGAACATCTGCTTTCTCCACGGTCTAGAAAAGTGAATCTCAAGTGAAATGCAAGTATAATGGAGGCCAGTGCTCTTTGCTTTGTACACTGCTTTGATTCTACAACATGCAACAATGTAGTGATCTGTTTCAGATTGTCATTATTCGAGAGGGTTCTTAGTAACAGGAGTGGAAAAGGAAGACCTCTCTTCCTGTGTTTCTGCACTATGCTCTTAAGCCAGAAAAGGTACCAACATCACTGACCTGACCTTGTCTCAGGTATCTATCAGGATCTACTAGAATCATTCTAGTGAAAGGTAACTAGACGTCCAAAGGACTTAAAAGATACACTATAACTTTTGTATACTTAATATACCTGGTGAAACAAAAATGTCACCTGAGTGGTCCCCTTCCCTAGAAATACCAGTATGTTTTTCCAGTGCATGGCAGAACTTTGCAGGTAAAACTGGGATAAAGGTGAAGAACAGTCTTAAAATTCTAGTCCTTGAACAGCACCTAACACAAAACAGGTTTTCAATAATCTTAGCAACAATATTCACAAATAATGACCATCAGCGTAACTGTTCTTTTGTGCCAAAATACATTACCATATTACTTTTTTTCCTTCAGCTTTACAACTTGGGTTCTATTATTGTTTCCATTTTACAGATTAGGAAGGTGAGGCTCAGAGATGCTAAGTCACCTGGGCAAGGTCACAGAGCTTGTAGGAGATAAACCTGCAGCCTTACTGTTGGATCCTACAAACCAGACCATAATTTAAGTCCTTCAAAATATACATCAGAACATTTGAGTAAATTAATGAATAAATCCTCCTAGTCAGACTGACCAGATCATTATATTAGGTTCAGCTGTAAGTGGAGGAAAGTCATAATCATAGTT
>NW_020842765.1:0-1149 GCF_003676395.1 Aethalodelphis obliquidens | reverse complement strand
GAGAAGGTTATCGGGAGGCAAAGCTTGGATTTTAGGGTTGTCCAGGAATGGAGTCCTTACTCTATAATTTTCAAGCACTGTGTAGGTCGGATATAAATGCTAGAGACTGCCAGGGATGATGTGGGAGATGGGACCTTTTGGTCCTGGCCCCACTAACTCATGGTTGGGTCAAGGGAAGAGCAATCCAAGACACACAATATACAATGTGCAATGTTACTCTTTAATATAAAGATAAACAAGGATCATGCGTTGGAAAAATATAAAACAACGGGCAGGCCTACACGGTAAACTTCGGCTTCCTGATTAGCTGGACTGCAAGCTTAGTCATGGATATGGCTTCAGTTAAGAGAAGAGAGGTGACAAATATGATGAGGATGAAAATGACATCTAAAGGCTCATTTGCAGAGTTTTGTTCTCAAGATCCCAGGTCAGTGGATGAGGGTCACATGTGGAATTTTGCCCGTGGACTGAAGAAAGTAAAGAGAAAGAATTGGGATGTCAGCAGAGCCAGCAGCCGTGAGTGTCAACCCCAGGGCACCTGACTTCTGTCCACCTTCACCTTCCTGAAAGCCTAGAGGTCTATTTCTTCTTATCTCTGAATTCTCAGAATTCACTTTTTGATGAGTAAAGAAATTTTTAGTTCTGGTATAGTCTAGTCATTGTACTGAAAGCACCTCTAGTGGGGCAGGATAGATGACCTCCCTTAGGACCAAACTGGAGACACTTGACCACACAACTTCACTGCTACATCTATGCTGCAAGAGCAAGCCTTCAAGTTTACCAACATGTATGTACCAGAATGAGCAGATGCCACTGCATGTAATGCTGAAAAAGAGGCGAAAAGCTAAATGCCTATCAATAATAGCTTATGGCTTCCTGGAATTCAATTGTTTAATATATTGATCTTAGAAAGAATAATGTAGCTTCACATATACTGAGAAGAAACTATGCTGGCACTAATAATAAAAGAAGTTTCAAAACAGTATATAAGATAGGATACCTGTATTTTATAATACATGGAAATGTATTAGTATGAAATTAGGGTATTTCTCACAAGTAAACGTTTGTAAGAAAAAATAGATTTAAAATAATTACCTGAAAATTCCCATTAATCACTCCTCTACTCCTCCCAGCTCCCTCCTATCCCCA
>NW_020842764.1:0-1150 GCF_003676395.1 Aethalodelphis obliquidens | reverse complement strand
CATGTGAAATATATAATCACCAAAAACCTATGGCATACCAAGAGAAGTCTACTCAACATTGTGTCATAACCTACATGAGAAAAGGATCTGAAGAAGAATAGATATATGTGTATGTGTAAAAGAACCACATCTTGCACACCTAGAACAAACAAAACATTGTAATCTAATTTGCTGTGATAAAGAATAAAAATTAAATTAAAATAACGAACAAGAAGTAATGAGACATAATCTTAAGGGGCTTTTCCTGGCACATTCCATTCTAATTTACAACCTACACCACAACTTCCATTATGGCTCTGTTGCCCTATTAAGCAGATTTGGTAAGGAGAAGTGCTGCCACCTTCTGGTCATTTCACACAACAGCAGTAATGGTCACTTAATATTCAAAATAATTGCAGGCCTGTAAATGACACCTGCCATCAAAAAAAATCCTGGGGTCATAAATCGACCGGAAAATTCAAAAGACGTCAACATTCCAAGAAGACAATTTCAAGAGGCATATTTTACGGACATTTTGTCTTTTCTTTTTTTTTTCTTTAAAATAAAAGGGAATTCAAAAATGTGCAACATCAGCAATTAATAAAGCCATGCAAATCCAATTACAGAAATGTTCACCTCACAGCCGTCAGAATGTTCTTCAGAAAAAGTCTACAAAGAATAAATGGTGAATGGGGTTTCAGAGAACTGTGTACCCTCTAGCTGCTGGGGGGATATAAACTGGTAACAGAAAGTAGTGAGAACATAATGGAGGTGCGATTAAGGGTAAAAATTGAGCTACCATGTGATCTGGTAGGTGCTTTGATACGCCTATCACCTGAGCAGAGCAGAATGGAAAAGACACAGGCTGGCAATCCTGCACTGCAGGAACATTTAACATAGTCAAGACTTGGAAGAAACCAAAATGTCCATCAACAGAAAAATTCACAAAGAGGAAGTGGTCCATGTAAACAATTGAATATTAGCTATGGAAAACAATGAAACAGTGCAGTTTGCACCACCATATAAGGACCTAGAGATAATCACCCAAATTGGAGTAAGAAAGAAAGTGAAAGACAGATATCCTATGACATCACTTATAGGTGTTACCTAAAAATTGATACTCATGAACTTATTTCCAAGAGAAGGAAAAGCATGGATTAAGAAAAAAAAA
>NW_020842763.1:580-1150 GCF_003676395.1 Aethalodelphis obliquidens | reverse complement strand
GCTTCGAGGAAGGGTTAGGGTTAGGGTTCGGGCTAGGGTTAGGGTTAGGTGAAGGGGACGGTTTAGGGCCCAGGTGAGGGAACGACAACGGTTTATGGGGATCGTGCGTGTGAGGGCGCGGGTTAGTGTTAGCGTACGTTTTACGATTAGGGGACGGGTGAGGGTCAGGCTTCGGGGAAGGGTTAGGTTTAGGGTTCGGGCAAGTGTTAGGGTTAGGGGACGGGGACGGTTTAGGGCCCAGGTGAGGGTACGGAAACGCTTCAGGGGGAGCGTGCGTGTGAGGGCGCGGGTTAGTGTTAGCGTACGTCTTAGGATTAGGGGACGGGTGAGGGTCAGGCTTCGGGGAAGGGTTAGGGTTAGGGTTCGGGCTAGGGTTAGGGTTAGGGGACGGGGACAGTTTAGGGCCCAGGTGAGGGTACGGCAACGCTTTAGGGTGAGCGTTCGTGTGAGGACGCGGGTTAGTGTTAGCGTACGGCTTAGGATTAGGGGATGGTTTAGGGTCAGGCTTCGGGGAAGTGTTAGATTTAGGGTTCGGGATAGGGTTAGGGCTAGGGGACGGGGACGGTTTAG
>NW_020842763.1:0-570 GCF_003676395.1 Aethalodelphis obliquidens | reverse complement strand
GCTTCGAGGAAGGGTTAGGGTTAGGGTTCGGGCTAGGGTTAGGGTTAGGTGAAGGGGACGGTTTAGGGCCCAGGTGAGGGAACGACAACGGTTTATGGGGATCGTGCGTGTGAGGGCGCGGGTTAGTGTTAGCGTACGTTTTACGATTAGGGGACGGGTGAGGGTCAGGCTTCGGGGAAGGGTTAGGTTTAGGGTTCGGGCAAGTGTTAGGGTTAGGGGACGGGGACGGTTTAGGGCCCAGGTGAGGGTACGGAAACGCTTCAGGGGGAGCGTGCGTGTGAGGGCGCGGGTTAGTGTTAGCGTACGTCTTAGGATTAGGGGACGGGTGAGGGTCAGGCTTCGGGGAAGGGTTAGGGTTAGGGTTCGGGCTAGGGTTAGGGTTAGGGGACGGGGACAGTTTAGGGCCCAGGTGAGGGTACGGCAACGCTTTAGGGTGAGCGTTCGTGTGAGGACGCGGGTTAGTGTTAGCGTACGGCTTAGGATTAGGGGATGGTTTAGGGTCAGGCTTCGGGGAAGTGTTAGATTTAGGGTTCGGGATAGGGTTAGGGCTAGGGGACGGGGACGGTTTAG
>NW_020842762.1:731-1150 GCF_003676395.1 Aethalodelphis obliquidens | reverse complement strand
CCTAAGAATGTACCTGACTAGTAAGTATCTTAAAACCTATGGACTGCGATGTCTCCGAAAGAGAATCAAGTGTGTGTACAGGGGCATAAACGCAGCAGTGATAGGATTGGAGTGGTTCTGTGAGCAAATGAAGACCGTTTTAGTCATACTGCATGGTACGCATTCCACGGGTTTCAACTACCCAGTTTTAAGGTATTCTTCCTTCAGCTAAAACATGCATGTGGAACCTAGAGTATGATCAACCATGTGATCGGGAGACATGTTCAAATATGTCTCAGTTTTCATACCGTGGTACTCGGGTGCAATATTCCAGACGCTTTACTAACACTCTCCCGACTTGGAGAGTCAGTCCCTTTAACCTCCGGTTTGGCCCAGTTTGCAATTTCTGCGGAAGATGAACAGGAATAGCAAGAACCAAT
>NW_020842762.1:0-631 GCF_003676395.1 Aethalodelphis obliquidens | reverse complement strand
CCAAAGGCTCAGCGTGCCGTGCCGGACTCAGATTAGGGCCTGAAGCCATCCTGCGGTGTTGCGGCCAGCTCAAAAGAAAGCAAGTTGAAGAAAGGAGCTCAGGGGCACTGTAATTCACAAACCTGCAGAGTTATAAATGACAGCTATCGTCCAAAAATATACTGAAGTAAGGCTGCCAAGAGGACTTGAAAGCGGGTCAGAAATGCAGGAAACCGTTTTCAGTAGGTAGCCTGGAATTTCATTGAAAGCATAGGAAAAGAGGCAGAACGTCTACAATGATGCACTTGGCCAAAAAGGGCATATGCATTTTTTCCTGAATATATTCAGGAAAAAACGCATACGCACTTTTTGGCCAACCAAGCAAGCTTGCAAATGAAATCTGCACTACAATGAAGTCTCACTTCCCCTTGGTCAAAAGGGCCATCTGAAAAAAGTGTAAAATCCAGAAAGGCAGGACAGGCCATAGAGAACTGGGAGCCTTGTTATGCTGATGGGTGGGATGTAAATCGCCAACAGACACTGGGGAGAAGTCTATGGTGTTTCCTGAAACCTCTAAAAAACAAAGCAACAGAGCCTAGGGCACTTCCACTTATGGTCCTATAGCTTAGGGAAATTTAAATCAAAAAGACAC
>NW_020842761.1:0-1150 GCF_003676395.1 Aethalodelphis obliquidens | reverse complement strand
CTGCTATAGGATTGCGGTGTCTTCCTTCCATCTTTTCTTTAACCAAGCTGTGCTCCAATAAAGTGTGATACGAGAAGAATCTTGCATGTGGCGACTCGTCATTCTGCTGGTCGGAGGCGGCTCGCCGCATTTGGTGCCGAAACCCGGGAACTTCGCGCCCTGCATGGAGGACCGATTCAGAACTCGACACACGGAGTGAACCGTCGGATCAAGATCCGATCTGGGTGCCATCAAGACTGACAAGAATTGTTGAAGAAAACTTCAGAGAAGATGCTGAGCTGGATGTTCCTGATGATTCTTCCCTTGCTTAGGGCAGAGAACATGACGTTCTGGGGAATTAGCCGGACCTGGCCAGTTCCCATGCCGGTTCACTCTCAGAGCAGAGTTCTTCCAATATTTTATTCCACTAGTTGTGAAATGAATACGGCCTGTACCCAGCCATTGAATTATGACTGGGCACCGTATAATGCCAGTGATTTTATTTTGAATCGAAGTCTTTGTATTAGTTGGAATTCCACAAAGGATTGAGTGCAGAGATTGGAGAATTCCTAAAGGGAAACTGGTCTCAAGAAGCTGAACGGATGATATTTAAGCAAAAGATTCAGATTATGCAACTGAATGCTACCAAGCTGGAACCCGTTACCTTTGGAGATTTTACCTCTTGGCTCTCTTCTGCCTTTTCCTTCTTTAAAGAGTGGGTAGGGGTGGGGATCTTTGGGCTCTGCTGTATATTTGGGATTATAATATGTCTCTGGTTGGTCTGTCGCATGCGCGTCAGGGCACATCGAGATAAGGTCCTACTCACTCAAGCACTTTTGGCTGTTAGTGAAGGTGATTCTCCCGCAGCCTGGATCTCCGTCCTAAACAATTCGAATGGATTGCCCTTGCACGGAGAGGCCCTGTTGCCATTGCACCTCTATAGGGAATCAAAACTTATTCTGAGTCAGCCTTTGCACCCTGCAGCCCTTGTTGGCATTGCACGCAGGAAGGTGTCTCAGACATGCCAACGGAAGGCTGCCCTCGAACAGTGAGCACATCATGAGGTGAACACTTGTACGGGCTACATTCTGCTTGGTGATTCTAGTAAATAAAAAAGGGGGAGATGTAGGGCGCGGTCAGCTAACTGCCACGCAGCAGGAAGCTGAAGTAA
>NW_020842760.1:0-1150 GCF_003676395.1 Aethalodelphis obliquidens | reverse complement strand
CTGCTATAGGATTGCGGTGTCTTCCTTCCATCTTTTCTTTAACCAAGCTGTGCTCCAATAAAGTGTGATACGAGAAGAATCTTGCATGTGGCGACTCGTCATTCTGCTGGTCGGAGGCGGCTCGCCGCATTTGGTGCCGAAACCCGGGAACTTCGCGCCCTGCATGGAGGACCGATTCAGAACTCGACACACGGAGTGAACCGTCGGATCAAGATCCGATCTGGGTGCCATCAAGACTGACAAGAATTGTTGAAGAAAACTTCAGAGAAGATGCTGAGCTGGATGTTCCTGATGATTCTTCCCTTGCTTAGGGCAGAGAACATGACGTTCTGGGGAATTAGCCGGACCTGGCCAGTTCCCATGCCGGTTCACTCTCAGAGCAGAGTTCTTCCAATATTTTATTCCACTAGTTGTGAAATGAATACGGCCTGTACCCAGCCATTGAATTATGACTGGGCACCGTATAATGCCAGTGATTTTATTTTGAATCGAAGTCTTTGTATTAGTTGGAATTCCACAAAGGATTGAGTGCAGAGATTGGAGAATTCCTAAAGGGAAACTGGTCTCAAGAAGCTGAACGGATGATATTTAAGCAAAAGATTCAGATTATGCAACTGAATGCTACCAAGCTGGAACCCGTTACCTTTGGAGATTTTACCTCTTGGCTCTCTTCTGCCTTTTCCTTCTTTAAAGAGTGGGTAGGGGTGGGGATCTTTGGGCTCTGCTGTATATTTGGGATTATAATATGTCTCTGGTTGGTCTGTCGCATGCGCGTCAGGGCACATCGAGATAAGGTCCTACTCACTCAAGCACTTTTGGCTGTTAGTGAAGGTGATTCTCCCGCAGCCTGGATCTCCGTCCTAAACAATTCGAATGGATTGCCCTTGCACGGAGAGGCCCTGTTGCCATTGCACCTCTATAGGGAATCAAAACTTATTCTGAGTCAGCCTTTGCACCCTGCAGCCCTTGTTGGCATTGCACGCAGGAAGGTGTCTCAGACATGCCAACGGAAGGCTGCCCTCGAACAGTGAGCACATCATGAGGTGAACACTTGTACGGGCTACATTCTGCTTGGTGATTCTAGTAAATAAAAAAGGGGGAGATGTAGGGCGCGGTCAGCTAACTGCCACGCAGCAGGAAGCTGAAGTAA
>NW_020842759.1:0-1150 GCF_003676395.1 Aethalodelphis obliquidens | reverse complement strand
CTGCTATAGGATTGCGGTGTCTTCCTTCCATCTTTTCTTTAACCAAGCTGTGCTCCAATAAAGTGTGATACGAGAAGAATCTTGCATGTGGCGACTCGTCATTCTGCTGGTCGGAGGCGGCTCGCCGCATTTGGTGCCGAAACCCGGGAACTTCGCGCCCTGCATGGAGGACCGATTCAGAACTCGACACACGGAGTGAACCGTCGGATCAAGATCCGATCTGGGTGCCATCAAGACTGACAAGAATTGTTGAAGAAAACTTCAGAGAAGATGCTGAGCTGGATGTTCCTGATGATTCTTCCCTTGCTTAGGGCAGAGAACATGACGTTCTGGGGAATTAGCCGGACCTGGCCAGTTCCCATGCCGGTTCACTCTCAGAGCAGAGTTCTTCCAATATTTTATTCCACTAGTTGTGAAATGAATACGGCCTGTACCCAGCCATTGAATTATGACT
Source organism: Aethalodelphis obliquidens (assembly GCF_003676395.1). NCBI lineage: Eukaryota > Metazoa > Chordata > Mammalia > Artiodactyla > Delphinidae > Aethalodelphis > Aethalodelphis obliquidens. Next base: position 696 of record NW_020842759.1, on the reverse strand, counting down.
GGGCACCGTATAATGCCAGTGATTTTATTTTGAATCGAAGTCTTTGTATTAGTTGGAATTCCACAAAGGATTGAGTGCAGAGATTGGAGAATTCCTAAAGGGAAACTGGTCTCAAGAAGCTGAACGGATGATATTTAAGCAAAAGATTCAGATTATGCAACTGAATGCTACCAAGCTGGAACCCGTTACCTTTGGAGATTTTACCTCTTGGCTCTCTTCTGCCTTTTCCTTCTTTAAAGAGTGGGTAGGGGTGGGGATCTTTGGGCTCTGCTGTATATTTGGGATTATAATATGTCTCTGGTTGGTCTGTCGCATGCGCGTCAGGGCACATCGAGATAAGGTCCTACTCACTCAAGCACTTTTGGCTGTTAGTGAAGGTGATTCTCCCGCAGCCTGGATCTCCGTCCTAAACAATTCGAATGGATTGCCCTTGCACGGAGAGGCCCTGTTGCCATTGCACCTCTATAGGGAATCAAAACTTATTCTGAGTCAGCCTTTGCACCCTGCAGCCCTTGTTGGCATTGCACGCAGGAAGGTGTCTCAGACATGCCAACGGAAGGCTGCCCTCGAACAGTGAGCACATCATGAGGTGAACACTTGTACGGGCTACATTCTGCTTGGTGATTCTAGTAAATAAAAAAGGGGGAGATGTAGGGCGCGGTCAGCTAACTGCCACGCAGCAGGAAGCTGAAGTAA
>NW_020842758.1:0-1150 GCF_003676395.1 Aethalodelphis obliquidens | reverse complement strand
ATATTGAAGAATCCTTGCATTCCTGGAATAAACCCCACTTGATCATGGTGTATGATCCTTTTAATGTGCTGTTGGATTCTGTTTGCTAGTATTTTGTTGAGGATTTTTGCATCTATGTTCATCAGTGATATTGGCCTGTAGTTTTCTTTCTTTGTGACATCCTTGTCTGGTTGTGGTATCAAGGTGATGGTGGCCTCGTAGAAGGAGTTTGGGAGTGTTCCTCCCTCTGCTATATTTTGGAAGAGTTTGAGAAGGATAGGTGTTAGCTCTTCTCTAAATGTTTGATAGAATTCGCCTGTGAAGCCATCTGGTCCTGGGCTTTTCTTTGTTGGAAGATTTTTAATCACAGTTTCAATTTCAGTGCTTGTGATTGGTCTGTTCATATTTTCTATCTCTTCCTGATTCAGTCTTGGCAGGTTGTGCATTTCTAAGAATTTGTCCATTTCTTCCAGATTGTCCATTTTATTGGCATAGAGGTGCTTGTAGTAATCTCTCATGATCTCTTTTATCTCTGCAGTGTCAGTTGTTACCTCTCCTTTTTCATTTCTAATTCTATTGATTTGAGTCTTCTCCCTTTTTTTCTTGATGAGTCTGGCTAGTGGTTTATCTATTTTGTTTATCTTCTCAAAGAACCAGCTTTTAGTTTTATTGATCTTTGCTATTGTTTCCTTCATTTCTTTTTCATTTATTTCTGATCTGATTTTTATGATTTCTTTCCTTCTGCTAGCTTTGGGGTTTTTTTGTTCTTCTTTCTCTAATTGCTTGAGGTGCAAGGTTAGGTTGTTTATTCGAGATGTTTCCTGCTTCTTAAGGTGGGCTTGTATTGCTATAAACTTCCCCCTTAGAACTGCTTTTGCTGCATCCCATAGGTTTTGGGTCGTTGTGTCTCCATTGTCATTTGTTTCTAGGTATTTTTTGATTTCCTCTTTGATTTCTTCAGTGATCTCTTCATTATTAAGTAGTGTATTGTTTAGCCTCCATGTGTTTGTATTTTTTACAGATCTTTTCCTGTAATTGATATCTAGTCTCATGGCGTTGTGGTCAGAAAAGATACTTGATACAATTTCAATTTTCTTAAATTTACCAAGGCTTGATTTGTGACCTAAGATATGATCTATCCTGGAGAATGTTCCATGAGCACTTGAGAAAA
>NW_020842757.1:0-1150 GCF_003676395.1 Aethalodelphis obliquidens | reverse complement strand
CTGCTATAGGATTGCGGTGTCTTCCTTCCATCTTTTCTTTAACCAAGCTGTGCTCCAATAAAGTGTGATACGAGAAGAATCTTGCATGTGGCGACTCGTCATTCTGCTGGTCGGAGGCGGCTCGCCGCATTTGGTGCCGAAACCCGGGAACTTCGCGCCCTGCATGGAGGACCGATTCAGAACTCGACACACGGAGTGAACCGTCGGATCAAGATCCGATCTGGGTGCCATCAAGACTGACAAGAATTGTTGAAGAAAACTTCAGAGAAGATGCTGAGCTGGATGTTCCTGATGATTCTTCCCTTGCTTAGGGCAGAGAACATGACGTTCTGGGGAATTAGCCGGACCTGGCCAGTTCCCATGCCGGTTCACTCTCAGAGCAGAGTTCTTCCAATATTTTATTCCACTAGTTGTGAAATGAATACGGCCTGTACCCAGCCATTGAATTATGACTGGGCACCGTATAATGCCAGTGATTTTATTTTGAATCGAAGTCTTTGTATTAGTTGGAATTCCACAAAGGATTGAGTGCAGAGATTGGAGAATTCCTAAAGGGAAACTGGTCTCAAGAAGCTGAACGGATGATATTTAAGCAAAAGATTCAGATTATGCAACTGAATGCTACCAAGCTGGAACCCGTTACCTTTGGAGATTTTACCTCTTGGCTCTCTTCTGCCTTTTCCTTCTTTAAAGAGTGGGTAGGGGTGGGGATCTTTGGGCTCTGCTGTATATTTGGGATTATAATATGTCTCTGGTTGGTCTGTCGCATGCGCGTCAGGGCACATCGAGATAAGGTCCTACTCACTCAAGCACTTTTGGCTGTTAGTGAAGGTGATTCTCCCGCAGCCTGGATCTCCGTCCTAAACAATTCGAATGGATTGCCCTTGCACGGAGAGGCCCTGTTGCCATTGCACCTCTATAGGGAATCAAAACTTATTCTGAGTCAGCCTTTGCACCCTGCAGCCCTTGTTGGCATTGCACGCAGGAAGGTGTCTCAGACATGCCAACGGAAGGCTGCCCTCGAACAGTGAGCACATCATGAGGTGAACACTTGTACGGGCTACATTCTGCTTGGTGATTCTAGTAAATAAAAAAGGGGGAGATGTAGGGCGCGGTCAGCTAACTGCCACGCAGCAGGAAGCTGAAGTAA
>NW_020842756.1:0-1151 GCF_003676395.1 Aethalodelphis obliquidens | reverse complement strand
TTGAGAAGATAAACAAAATAGATAAACCACTAGCCAGACTCATCAAGAAAAAAAGGGAGAAGACTCAAATCAATAGAATTAGAAATGAAAAAGGAGAGGTAACAACTGACACTGCAGAAATAAAAGAGATCATGAGAGATTACTACAAGCAACTCTATGCCAATAAAATGGACAATCTGGAAGAAATGGACAAATTCTTAGAAATGCACAACCTGCCAAGACTGAATCAGGAAGAAATAGAAAATATGAACAGACCAATCACAAGCACTGAAATTGAAACTGTGATTAAAAATCTTCCAACAAAGAAAAGCCCAGGACCAGATGGCTTCACAGGCGAATTCTATCAAACATTTAGAGAAGAGCTAACACCTATCCTTCTCAAACTCTTCCAAAATATAGCAGAGGGAGGAACACTCCCAAACTCCTTCTACGAGGCCACCATCACCTTGATACCAAAACCAGACAAGGATGTCACAAAGAAAGAAAACTACAGGCCAATATCACTGATGAATATAGATGCAAAAATCCTCAACAAAATACTAGCAAACAGAATCCAACAGCACATTAAAAGGATCATACACCATGATCAAGTGGGGTTTATTCCAGGAATGCAAGGATTCTTCAATATACGCAAATCTATCAATGTGATAAACCATATTAACAAATTGAAGAAGAAAAACCACATGATCATCTCAATAGATGCAGAGAAAGCTTTTGACAAAATTCAACACCCATTTATGATAAAAACCCTGCAGAAAGTAGGCATAGAGGGAACTTTCCTCAACATAATAAAGGCCATATATGACAAGCCCATAGCAAACATCATCCTCAATGGTGAAAAACTGAAAGCATTTCCACTAAGATCAGGAACAAGACAAGGTTGCCCACTCTCACCACTCTTATTCAACATTGTTTTGGAAGTTTTAGCCACAGCAATCAGAGAAGAAAAGGAAATAAAAGGAATACAAATCGGAAAAGAAGAAGTAAAGCTGTCACTGTTTGCAGATGACATGATCCTATACATAGAGAATCCTAAAGATGCTACCAGAAAACTACTAGAGCTAATCAATGAATTTGGTAAAGTGGCAGGATACAAAATTAATGCACAGAAATCTCTGGCATTCCTATATACTAATGATGAAAAATCTGAA
>NW_020842755.1:0-1152 GCF_003676395.1 Aethalodelphis obliquidens | reverse complement strand
AGGGGTCCAGGTGAGGGTACGGCAACGCTTTAGGGGGAGCGTACGTGTGAGGGCGTGGGTTAGTGTTAGCCTACGAGTTAGGATTAGGGGACGGCTGAGGGTCAGGCTTCGGGGAAGGGTTAGGGTTAGGGTTCGGGCTAGGGTTAGGGTTAGGGGACGGGGAGGGTTTAGGGTCCAGTTGAGGGTACGGCAACTCTTTAGGGGGAGCGTACGTGTTATGGCGCGGGTTAATGTTAGCGTACGGTTTAGGATTAGGGGACGGGTGAGGGTAAGGCTTCAGGGAAGGTTTAGGGTTAGGGTTCGGGCTGGGGTTAGGGTTAGGGGACGGGGACGGTTTAGGATCCAGGTGAGGGTACGACAACGCTTTAGGTTCAGCGTACATGTGAGGGCACGGGTTAGTGTTAGCGTACGGGTTAGGATTAGGGGACGGGTGAGTGTAAGGCTTCGGGGAAGAGTTAGGGTTAGGGTTCGGGCTACGGTTAGGGTTAGGGGACGGGGACGGTTTAGGGTCCAGGTGAGGGAACGACAACGCTTTAGGGTGAGCGTACGTGTGAGGGAATGGTTTAGTGTTAGCGTATGGGTTAGGATTAGCGGACGGGTGAGGGTGAGGCTTCGGGGAAGGATTAGGGTTAGGGTTCGGGCTAGGGTTAGGGTTAGAGAACGTGGACGGTTTAGGGTCCTGGTGAGGTTACGGCAACGCTTTCGGGGGAGCGTACGTGTGAGGGCGCGGGTTAGGGTTAGCGTACGGGTTAGGATTAGGGGACAGTTGAGGGTCAGGATTTGGGGAAGGGTTAGGGTTAGGGTTCGGGCTAGGGTTAGGGTTAGGGGACGGGGACGGTTTAGGGTCCTGTTGAGGTTACGGCAACGCTTTCGGCGGAGCGTACGTATGAGGGCGCGGGTTAGGGTTAGCGTACGGTATAGGATTAGGGGACACGTGAGGGTCAGGCTTCGGGGAAGGGTTAGGGTTAGGGTTCGGGCTACTGTTAGGGTTAGGGGACGGGGACAGTTTAGGGTTCAGGTGAGGGTACGGCAACACTTTAGGGGGAGCGTACGTGTGAGGGCGCGGGTTAGTGTTAGCGTACGGGTTAGGATTAGGGGACGTGTGAGGGCGCGGGTTAGTGTGAGCGTACAGGTTAGGATTAGGGGACGGGT
>NW_020842754.1:0-1152 GCF_003676395.1 Aethalodelphis obliquidens | reverse complement strand
TACTCATCTTCCCTGCCAGCTTATTAGTTCTGAGGACTTCAAGTGCAGTGTCAGACAACAGCCACACAGGGACTGCTTATAGTTGTGTTAGGTCAAGTCCCTGCTGTAGCACACACACCCACCTACCCATCCACGTACCCATCTACTCACCCACCTACCCATTCACCCACCCATGTACCCCTCCATCTACCCAGCTATCCACCCATCTACCCATCCATCCATCCACCTATCCACCCACTCATCCATTCACCCATCCACCTACCCACCCATCCAGCCATCCAACCACCCACATACTCACCCACCTACACATTCACCCTACCCCCCCACACATCCATCCAAGTGGTTCTGCCAGTCTTTGATTTATATAGGTCACTCTGTTTCCATCTGGAAGGAAACGTCTGGAAAATGGTGGGTGAGTATGTGGGTGGTTGGATGGCTGGATGGGTGGGTAGGTGGATGGGTGAATGGATGAGTGGGTGGATAGGTGGATGGATGGATGGGTAGATGGGTGGATAGCTGGGTAGATGGAGGGGTACATGGGTGGGTGAATGGGTAGGTGGGTGAGTAGATGGGTACGTGGATGGGTAGGTGGGTGTGTGTGCTACAGCAGGGACTTGACCTAACACAACTATAAGCAGTCCCTGTGTGGCTGTTGTCTGACACTGCACTTGAAGTCCTCAGAACTAATAAGCTGGCAGGGAAGATGAGTATAATATGAGGGAGAGCAAGAACAAATTGGAACTCACAGGCTGGACTAAAACCTACGTCAACCTTGATGACCAGGCCACCTGCGGAAGCTGACCTTAGGCCACAGGGAAAATTCAGCTGTTCTTGCACTCCCTCATATTATACTCATCTTCCCTGCCAGCTTATTAGTTCTGAGGACTTCAAGTGCAGTGTCAGACAACAGCCACACAGGGACTGCTTATAGTTGTGTTAGGTCAAGTCCCTGCTGTAGCACACACACCCACCTACCCATCCACGTACCCATCTACTCACCCACCTACCCATTCACCCACCCATGTACCCCTCCATCTACCCAGCTATCCACCCATCTACCCATCCATCCATCCACCTATCCACCCACTCATCCATTCACCCATCCACCTACCCACCCATCCAGCCATCCAACCACCCACATACTCACCCACC
>NW_020842753.1:648-1152 GCF_003676395.1 Aethalodelphis obliquidens | reverse complement strand
CGGCATAAACGCAGCAGTGATAGGATTGGTGAGGTTCGGTGAGCAAAGGCAGACCCTTTGAAGTCATATTGCATGGTACCCATAACATGGGTCTCAAGTCTCCAGGTTTAAGGGAATTTTCCTTCAGCTAAAACATGCATGTGGAACCCAGAGTATGATCCACCGTGTGATCAGGAAACGTGTTCAAATGTGTCTCAGTTTTCGTCCCCTGGTACTCGGGTGCAACATTCCAGACGGTTTACTAACACTCTCCGCATTTGAAGACTCAGTCCCTTTAACCTCCTGTTTGGCCCAGTTTGCAATTTCTGTGGAAGATGAACAGGAATAGCGAGAACCAATGAGAGACTAGCTGGAGGTGTCTGGACGGGCAAATTTAACTCTCATTTCCCACCAGGAAGAGGAATTAACCAAAGGCTCAGCGTGCCATGCCGGAACTACATTAGGGCCGGAAGCCATCACGCGGTGTTGCGGCCAGGTCACAAGAAAGCGAGTTGAGGAAAGGAG
>NW_020842753.1:0-548 GCF_003676395.1 Aethalodelphis obliquidens | reverse complement strand
TAAGGTATTCTTCCTTCAGCTAAAACATGCATGTGGAAACTAGAGTATGATCAACCATGTGATCGGGAGACGTGTTCAAATATGTCTCAGTTTTCGTGTCTGGTACTCAAGTGCAACATTCCAGACGCTTTACTAACACTCTCCCATATTGGAGAATCAGTCCCTTTAACCTCCTCTTTGGCCAGTTTGCAATTTCTGCGGAAGATGAACAGGAATAGCGAGAACCAATGAGAGACTAGCTGGAGGTGTCTGGACCGGCGAATTTAACTCTCATTTCCCACCAGGAAGAGGAATTAACCAAAGGCTCAGCGTGCCGTGCCGGAACCAGATTACGGCCGGAAGCCATCCTGCGGTGTTGCCGCCAGGTCACAAGAAAGCAAGTTGAAGAAAGGAGCTCAGGGGCACTGTAATTCACAAACCTGCAGAGTTATAAATGACAGCTATCGTCCAAAAATATACTGAAGTAAGGCTGCAAAGAGGACTTGAAAGCGGGGCAGAATTGCAGGAAACCAATTTCAGGAGGTAGACTGGAATTGCATTGAAAGCAT
>NW_020842752.1:0-1152 GCF_003676395.1 Aethalodelphis obliquidens | reverse complement strand
AATGGAATATTACTCAGCCATAAAAAGAAACAAAACTGAGTTATTTGTAGTGAGATGGAAGGACGTAGAGACTGTCCTACACAGTAAAGTAAGTCAGAAAGAGAAAAACAAATACCGTGTGCTAACACAGATATACCGAGTCTAAAGAAAAAAAAAGTTTATGAAGAACCTAGGGGCGGGACAGGATTAAGGACACAGACGTACAGAAAGGACTTGAGTACACGGGGAGGGGGAAGGGTAAGCTGAGACAAAGTGAGAGAGTGGCATGGACATATATACATAACCAAATGTAACATCGATAGCTACTGGGAAGAAGCCACATAGCACAGGGAGATCAGATCAGTGCTTTGTGAACACCTAAAGTGGTGGGATAGAGACAGTGGGAGAGAGATGCAAGAGGGAGGGGATATGGTGGTATATGTATAGCTGATTCACTTCGTTATACAGCAGAATCTAACATATCATTGTAAAGCAATTATACTCCAATAAAGTTGTAAAATGAAAAAAAATAAAGAAAGCCCAGAGATAAACCTACATACCAGTGGTCAATAATCTATGACACAGGAGGCAAGACTATACAATGGAGAAAAGACAGTCTCTTCAATCAGTGGTTCTGAGAAAAATGGGCAGCTACATGTAAAAGAATGAAATTAGAACACTCCCTAACACCATACAGAACAATAAATTCAAAATGGATTACAGACCTTAATGTAAGACCGGACAGTATAAAACTCTCAGAGGAAAAATTAGGAAGAATACTCTGACATAAATCACAGCAAGATCTCTTTTGATCCACCTCCTAGAGTAATGCAATAAAAAAGAAAAATAAACAAATGGGGCCTAATGAAACATAAAAGGTTTTGCAAAGCAAAGGAAACTAAAAACAAGATGAAAAGACAACCCTCAGAATGGGAGAATATATTTGCAAATGAATCAACAGACAAAGGATTAATCTCCAATAATATATAAACAGCACATGCAACTCAATATTAAAAAACCAAACAACCCAATACAAAAATGGCAGAAGATCTAAATAGACATTTATTCCAAGAAGAGAGAGAGATGGCTAAGAAGCACATGAAAAGCTTCTCAACATCACTAATTCTTAGAGAAATGCAAATCAAAACTACAATGAGGTATCACCTCACACCT
>NW_020842751.1:0-1152 GCF_003676395.1 Aethalodelphis obliquidens | reverse complement strand
GGTGGGTGAGTATGTGGGTGGTTGGATGGCTGGATGGGTGGGTAGGTGGATGGGTGAATGGATGAGTGGGTGGATAGGTGGATGGATGGATGGGTAGATGGGTGGATAGCTGGGTAGATGGAGGGGTACATGGGTGGGTGAATGGGTAGGTGGGTGAGTAGATGGGTACGTGGATGGGTAGGTGGGTGTGTGTGCTACAGCAGGGACTTGACCTAACACAACTATAAGCAGTCCCTGTGTGGCTGTTGTCTGACACTGCACTTGAAGTCCTCAGAACTAATAAGCTGGCAGGGAAGATGAGTATAATATGAGGGAGTGCAAGAACAGCTGAATTTTCCCTGTGGCCTAAGGTCAGCTTCCGCAGGTGGCCTGGTCATCAAGGTTGACGTAGGTTTTAGTCCAGCCTGTGAGTTCCAATTTGTTCTTGCTCTCCCTCATATTATACTCATCTTCCCTGCCAGCTTATTAGTTCTGAGGACTTCAAGTGCAGTGTCAGACAACAGCCACACAGGGACTGCTTATAGTTGTGTTAGGTCAAGTCCCTGCTGTAGCACACACACCCACCTACCCATCCACGTACCCATCTACTCACCCACCTACCCATTCACCCACCCATGTACCCCTCCATCTACCCAGCTATCCACCCATCTACCCATCCATCCATCCACCTATCCACCCACTCATCCATTCACCCATCCACCTACCCACCCATCCAGCCATCCAACCACCCACATACTCACCCACCATTTTCCAGACGTTTCCTTCCAGATGGAAACAGAGTGACCTATATAAATCAAAGACTGGCAGAACCACTTGGATGGATGTGTGGGGGGGTAGGGTGAATGTGTAGGTGGGTGAGTATGTGGGTGGTTGGATGGCTGGATGGGTGGGTAGGTGGATGGGTGAATGGATGAGTGGGTGGATAGGTGGATGGATGGATGGGTAGATGGGTGGATAGCTGGGTAGATGGAGGGGTACATGGGTGGGTGAATGGGTAGGTGGGTGAGTAGATGGGTACGTGGATGGGTAGGTGGGTGTGTGTGCTACAGCAGGGACTTGACCTAACACAACTATAAGCAGTCCCTGTGTGGCTGTTGTCTGACACTGCACTTGAAGTCCTCAGAACTAATAAGCTGGCAGGGAAGATGAGTA
>NW_020842750.1:0-1153 GCF_003676395.1 Aethalodelphis obliquidens | reverse complement strand
ATCGGAAAAGAAGAAGTAAAGCTGTCACTCTTTGCAGATGACATGATCCTATAATCCTAAAGATGCTACCAGAAAACTACTAGAGCTAATCAATGAATTTGGTAAAGTGGCAGGATACAAAATTAATGCACAGAAATCTCTGGCATTGCTATACACTAATGATGAAAAATCTGAAAGTGAAATCAAGAAAACACACCCATTTACCACTGCAACAAAAAGAATAAAATATCTAGGAATAAACCTAACTAAGGAGACAAAAGACCTGTATGCAGAAAATTATAAGACACTGATGAAAGAAATTAAAGATGATACAAATAGATGGAGAGATATACCATGTTCTTGGATTGGAAGAATCAACATTGTGAAAATGACTCTACTACCCAAAGCAATCTATAGATTCAATGCAATCCCTATGAAACTACCACTGGCATTTTTCACAGAACTAGAACAAAAAATTTTGCAATTTGTATGGAAACACAAAAGACCCCGAATAGCCAAAGCAATCTTGAGAACGAAAAAAGGAACTGGAGGAATCAGGCTCCCTGACTTCAGACTATACTACAAAGCTACAGTTATCAAGACAGTATGGTACTGGCACAAAAACAGAAAGATAGATCAATGGAACAGGATAGAAAGCCCAGAGATAAACGCATGCACATATGGACACCTTATCTTTGATAAAGGTGGCAGGAATGTACAGTGGAGAAAGGACAGCCTATTCAATAAGTGGTGCTGGGAAAACTGGACAGGTACATGTAAAAGTATGAGATTAGATCACTCCCTAACACCGTACACAAAAATAAGCTCAAAATGGATTAAAGACCTAAATGTAAGGCCAGAAACTATCAAACTCTTAGAGGAAAACATAGGCAGAACACTCTATGACATACATCACAGCAAGATCCTTTCTGACCCACCTCCTAGAGTAATGGAAATAAAAACAAAAATAAACAAATGGGACCTAATGAAACTTCAAAGCTTTTGCACAGCAAAGGAAACCATAAACAAGACAAAAAGACAACCCTCAGAATGGGAGAAAATATTTGCAAATGAAGCAACTGACAAAGGATTAATCTCCGAAATTTACAAGCAGCTCATGCAGCTCAATAACAAAAAAACAAACAACCCAATCCAAAAATGGGCAGAAGACCTA
>NW_020842749.1:0-1153 GCF_003676395.1 Aethalodelphis obliquidens | reverse complement strand
ATCGGAAAAGAAGAAGTAAAGCTGTCACTCTTTGCAGATGACATGATCCTATAATCCTAAAGATGCTACCAGAAAACTACTAGAGCTAATCAATGAATTTGGTAAAGTGGCAGGATACAAAATTAATGCACAGAAATCTCTGGCATTGCTATACACTAATGATGAAAAATCTGAAAGTGAAATCAAGAAAACACACCCATTTACCACTGCAACAAAAAGAATAAAATATCTAGGAATAAACCTAACTAAGGAGACAAAAGACCTGTATGCAGAAAATTATAAGACACTGATGAAAGAAATTAAAGATGATACAAATAGATGGAGAGATATACCATGTTCTTGGATTGGAAGAATCAACATTGTGAAAATGACTCTACTACCCAAAGCAATCTATAGATTCAATGCAATCCCTATGAAACTACCACTGGCATTTTTCACAGAACTAGAACAAAAAATTTTGCAATTTGTATGGAAACACAAAAGACCCCGAATAGCCAAAGCAATCTTGAGAACGAAAAAAGGAACTGGAGGAATCAGGCTCCCTGACTTCAGACTATACTACAAAGCTACAGTTATCAAGACAGTATGGTACTGGCACAAAAACAGAAAGATAGATCAATGGAACAGGATAGAAAGCCCAGAGATAAACGCATGCACATATGGACACCTTATCTTTGATAAAGGTGGCAGGAATGTACAGTGGAGAAAGGACAGCCTATTCAATAAGTGGTGCTGGGAAAACTGGACAGGTACATGTAAAAGTATGAGATTAGATCACTCCCTAACACCGTACACAAAAATAAGCTCAAAATGGATTAAAGACCTAAATGTAAGGCCAGAAACTATCAAACTCTTAGAGGAAAACATAGGCAGAACACTCTATGACATACATCACAGCAAGATCCTTTCTGACCCACCTCCTAGAGTAATGGAAATAAAAACAAAAATAAACAAATGGGACCTAATGAAACTTCAAAGCTTTTGCACAGCAAAGGAAACCATAAACAAGACAAAAAGACAACCCTCAGAATGGGAGAAAATATTTGCAAATGAAGCAACTGACAAAGGATTAATCTCCGAAATTTACAAGCAGCTCATGCAGCTCAATAACAAAAAAACAAACAACCCAATCCAAAAATGGGCAGAAGACCTA
>NW_020842748.1:645-1153 GCF_003676395.1 Aethalodelphis obliquidens | reverse complement strand
TAAAGCCTGTCACCTATGACTCTATCTGAATTTCTGTGTTGTGCTCCTGCACAGCCACTAGAGGGCGCACAAGCTAACGAACGTGCCTGGTCCCCAGAACTCCGGCGCCTTTGAGGACGCTTGCAGCTGAATTTAGGACACGATATCCACGCTTCCATCTTGGTATCTGTTCTGCAAAAATACTGAATGAACTGGAAACAAAATCATAATACGGGAGAGCAGCGTTTCACTGTCCGAGTGTCCTTTGTTCCTGGAAACTCCAGGAACACCAAGAGCAGACAGGAGAGAGCATCTTGATCCTGGTTAAAGAGCTTTAGGACAAGGGCATCCAGGAATGCACAGACCGCAAGACGGCCTCAGTCAGTTTCCAACTTGCCTTCCTTGGGTGGGGTCGGGGTGTGGGTTCTCTGACGTGGAATCCAGGCAAGCCCCCATGGAGAGAGGGGTGGTATAGAGAGGTGTGTGTGTGTGTGTGTGTGTGTGTGTGTGTGTGTGTGTGTGTGTGTGT
>NW_020842748.1:0-635 GCF_003676395.1 Aethalodelphis obliquidens | reverse complement strand
TGTGTGTGTGTGTGTGTGTGTGTGTGTGTGTGTGTGTGTGTGTGTGTAGGGCCATAGGCAGATTCTCTGTGCAAAATCTTTCCAAGGTATCCTACTAGATCAGGAGCTGGGAAACATCTGAATCCTAATAACCAGAAAGTGTTTTGCAGTGAGGGTAGCAGCAGGAAAGCCTTTTTAATTTTATTTTAACTCAGCTCATAGAAAGTACTGTCCACACTCATGTGGTAAAATTGGTAAGTAATTTATTTCTCCCAGGAAGAAAAGAGAATGTCCAAGGTACATTATCACTTTCTGATCTGTTTTCTAGTAAGGAGGATCCTTCCTTTCTTAGGCTCAGATTATACTGCTGACTACTTTAGAATTCCCCAGAAGGATTTTGAGGCTTGAGAAAGGAGCCCAGAAAATAAAGGTTAAGGGCAGCACACACATTGGAAGGCATTTCTTAATTTAATCATTATTTATTGAGATTTTACTATATGCCTGTTGGAAACCATGCCCTGATAATTCAGTAGTGTAGGAAGTTTTTGGTGTGTGGTAACCACTCAACAAATGTTTAATAAATGAATAAATGAAAGAGTGAGTGAGTGAATGAATGTTATGATAGAAGAAAGTACAGGGTGCTGAAGAATCATGAA
>NW_020842747.1:556-1153 GCF_003676395.1 Aethalodelphis obliquidens | reverse complement strand
TTTGAGACCCTGTTCTGTTTTGTAATTCAGTTCCTGTGTAGCCAAGTTTACATTCCGTGTATTAGTGATACCTTATCATGTTTCTTTTTCTGTGTGACTTATTTCAGTTAGAATCATCATACCTTAATCCACTCATTATGCTGCTAAGGGCCTGATGACATAGATTTCATTACTGAGTGATATTGCTTTGTAAGTAAATACCACAACATCTTTATCCGTTTTTCTCTTTCTGCGATGTTGAACTTGAACTGTAAACGAGTTTCTTTTAAACAGAGGCGTCCCAAACATTGGGGTGGCTGTGTCTTTTTGATTTTAATTTCCCTAAGCTATAAGACCATAAGTGGAAGTGACCTACGCTCTGTTGCTTTGTTTTTTAGATGTTTCAGGAAACACCATACACTTCTCCCTAGTGTCTGTTGGCAATTTACATCCCGCCCATCAGCATAACAAGGCTCCCTTTTCTCCATGGCCTGTCCTGCCTTTCTGAATTTTACACTTTTTTCAGATGGCTCTTTAGACCAGGGGAAGTGAGATTTCATTGTAGTGCAGATTTTCTCTGCAAGCTTGCTTGGTTGGCCAAAAAGGGCGTATGCGTTT
>NW_020842747.1:0-456 GCF_003676395.1 Aethalodelphis obliquidens | reverse complement strand
GGCTGCAACACCGCAGGATGGCTTCAGGCCCTAATCTGGTTCTGGCACGGCACGCTGAGCCTTTGGTTAATTCCTCTTCCTGGTGGGAAATGAGAGTTAAATTTGCCAGTCCAGACACCTCCAGCTAGTCTCTCATTGGTTCTCGCTATTCCTGTTCATCTTCCGCAGAAATTGCAAACTGGGCGAAACAGGATTTTAAAGGCACTGACTCTCCAAGTGGGGAGGTTGTTAGTAAAGCGTCTGGAATGTTGCACCCGAGTACCAGGGGACGAAAACTGAGAAATATTTGAACACGTCTCCCGTTCACACGGTTGATCATACTCTGGGTTCCACATGCATGTTTTAGCTGAAGGAAGAATACCTTAAACCTAGAGAGTTGAGACCCGTGGAATGGGTACCATGCAATATGACTTCAAAGGGTCTTCATTTGCTCACCGAACCTCTCCAATCCTATCA
>NW_020842746.1:0-1153 GCF_003676395.1 Aethalodelphis obliquidens | reverse complement strand
CACAGACGAATTAGCAGTAGAGACTGGGGTCTCCCTACTACCCTTCATGCTTGGCGGCATCAACTTCCGACTACCTCGCATTCTCCCGGCGCTGAGAGCCCCGGCTCCGGACCTCAGGGTTGGAAGCAGTCAGCCCCAAATAGAACCGCCCTGTCCGGGGCTGATGCCACCCTGTGCCTAGAATGTGCGTGTGGGTGCAGGCGGGCGAGCGAGCGGCTTCTACACTGAGACAGAAGCAGGAGCTCAGCCTTCGTCTGCGACCTGCAATCCCCAGATTCCCTGGGGACCTCGAAACTCCCAATCGGAGGCACTCCCCCCCCCCACAGCCGCCCACCCATTCCCCCCGCCTTACCTCAGCACGCAGCCCCTCCCTGCGTGATGATGCAAAACCGTGGGGAGGGCGGGCGCTGGGAAGGGTGGGGAGAGCCTGAGAGCGAGCGAGGGTGGGAGGGAGTGGGCGGAGGAGGAGAGGGAGCCGAACGCGCATTTAAAGCGATAGCCATCCGCGCTCTCTCCCCAGTGCTGGGCTGTTGGAGAGCTCGAGCTGCAAGCCACCGAGCGCGAGCTCGAGCGCGGCGCGCCGGCCAGGGAACCCGAGAGCGCACGGCGCCCCAAGCTGGCAGGCGCCGCGGGACCCCCAACCCTCGCCGGCTGCCCTTCCCCGGGCGCCCCCACCCTCCTCGCCCGCAGGAGACCCTGGGCTTCCCCGGAGGAGCTCACCCCAAGGGGCCAGGACTCCGGCAAGCCCGCCACCGTCCCCTCCAGTGCCGCCGCCACCACCGCAGCCGCGGGAGCAGCATGGTCCAGCTGGGGAAGCTGCTCCGCGCCCTGACTTTGATGAAGTTCCCCTGCTGCGTGCTGGAGGTGCTCCTGTGCGCGCTGGCGGCGGCGGCGCGCGGCCAGGAGATGTACGCCCCGCACTCCATTCGGATCGAGGGGGACGTCACCCTCGGGGGGCTGTTCCCGGTGCACGCGAAGGGTCCCAGCGGAGTGCCCTGCGGCGACATCAAGAGGGAGAACGGGATCCACAGACTGGAAGCGATGCTCTACGCCCTGGACCAGATCAACAGCGATCCCAACCTGCTGCCCAACGTGACGCTGGGAGCGCGGATCCTGGACACTTGTTCCAGGGACACTTATGCGCTCGAACAGT
>NW_020842745.1:582-1154 GCF_003676395.1 Aethalodelphis obliquidens | reverse complement strand
GGTTAGGGGACGGGGACGGTTTAGGGTCCAGGTGAGGGTACGACAACACTTTACGGGGAGAGTACGTGTGAGGGCGCGGGTTACTCTTATCGTACAGGTTAGGATTAGGGGACGTGTGAGGGTCAGGCTTCGGGGAAGTGTTAGGATTAGGGTTCGGGCTAGGGTTAGTGTTAGGGGATGGGGACGGTTTAGGTTCCAGGTGAGGGTACGACAACGCTTTAGGGGGAGCAAATGTGTGAGGGCGTGGGTTAATGTTAGCGTACATGTCAGGATGAGGGGATGGGTGAGGGTCAGTCTTCGGGGAAGGGTTAGGGTTAGGGTTCGGGCTAGGATTAGGGTTAGGGGACGGGGACGGTTTAGGGTCCAGGTGAGTGTCCGGCAACGCTTTAGGGGGAGCGTACGTGTGAGGGTGCAGGTTAGTGTTAGCGTACGGGTTAGGATTAGGGGACGGGTGAGGGTAAGGCTTCAGGTAAGGGTTAGGGTTAGGGTTAGGGGAGATAGTGTTAGCGTACAGGTTAGGATTAGGGGACGGATGAGGGTCAGTCTTCGGGGAAGGGTTAGGGTTAGGGTTC
>NW_020842745.1:0-572 GCF_003676395.1 Aethalodelphis obliquidens | reverse complement strand
GGTTAGGGGACGGGGACGGTTTAGGGTCCAGGTGAGGGTACGACAACACTTTACGGGGAGAGTACGTGTGAGGGCGCGGGTTACTCTTATCGTACAGGTTAGGATTAGGGGACGTGTGAGGGTCAGGCTTCGGGGAAGTGTTAGGATTAGGGTTCGGGCTAGGGTTAGTGTTAGGGGATGGGGACGGTTTAGGTTCCAGGTGAGGGTACGACAACGCTTTAGGGGGAGCAAATGTGTGAGGGCGTGGGTTAATGTTAGCGTACATGTCAGGATGAGGGGATGGGTGAGGGTCAGTCTTCGGGGAAGGGTTAGGGTTAGGGTTCGGGCTAGGATTAGGGTTAGGGGACGGGGACGGTTTAGGGTCCAGGTGAGTGTCCGGCAACGCTTTAGGGGGAGCGTACGTGTGAGGGTGCAGGTTAGTGTTAGCGTACGGGTTAGGATTAGGGGACGGGTGAGGGTAAGGCTTCAGGTAAGGGTTAGGGTTAGGGTTAGGGGAGATAGTGTTAGCGTACAGGTTAGGATTAGGGGACGGATGAGGGTCAGTCTTCGGGGAAGGGTTAGGGTTAGGGTTC
>NW_020842744.1:0-1154 GCF_003676395.1 Aethalodelphis obliquidens | reverse complement strand
CACACACACTCACTCACTCACACACACGCACACACTCTCACACACACTCACACATGCACTAACCCACCCACTCACCCACATTCACACCCATACTCACACACCCACACACACTCACACCCACATCCACACACTCACACACCACACTCACCCACACGCACCCACACACACACACACATTCACACCCACATCCACACACACCCCCAACACACTTGCAGACCCTCAGCCTGTCTAGTTATCAGACTGTGGGTGTGAATGTGTGTGTGTGTGTGGGTGCGTGTGGGTGAGTGTGGTGTGTGAGTGTGTGGATGTGGGTGTGAGTGTGTGTGGGTGTGTGAGTATGGGTGTGAATGTGGGTGAGTGGGTGGGTTAGTGCATGTGTGAGTGTGTGTGAGAGTGTGTGCGTGTGTGTGAGTGAGTGAGTGTGTGTGTGGGTTAGTGTGTGGGGGTGTGTGGGTGTGAGTGTGTGGGGGTTAGTGTGTGTATGAGTGTGTGTGTGGGGGGTGAGTGTATGAGTGTGTGTGGGTGTGGGTGTGGGTGAGTGTGTGGGTGTGGGTGTGAGTGTGTGTCGGGTGTACACAATGGTGTTTGGACCCCTACTGACCATCTCCAGGGAGGCAGCCATGCGGGGGCCTGCTGTTTCCCACGGCTTCCAGGGCTGCCTCTTCAGCAAGGGTGGGGGGCCCTCTGTGAGCTGCCCCGTGGGCCGAGTGCGGGGCCCCCCACCCTTGCTGAAGAGGCAGCCCTGGAAGCCGTGGGAAACAGCAGGCCCCCGCATGGCTGCCTCCCTGGAGATGGTCAGTAGGGGTCCAAACACCATTGTGTACACCCGACACACACTCACACCCACACCCACACACTCACCCACACCCACACCCACACACACTCATACACTCACCCCCCACACACACACTCATACACACACTAACCCCCACACACTCACACCCACACACCCCCACACACTAACCCCCACACACACTCACTCACTCACACACACGCACACACTCTCACACACACTCACACATGCACTAACCCACCCACTCACCCACATTCACACCCATACTCACACACCCACACACACTCACACCCACATCCACACACTCACACACCACACTCACCCACACGCACCCACACACACACACACATTCACACCCACA
>NW_020842743.1:0-1154 GCF_003676395.1 Aethalodelphis obliquidens | reverse complement strand
CACACACACTCACTCACTCACACACACGCACACACTCTCACACACACTCACACATGCACTAACCCACCCACTCACCCACATTCACACCCATACTCACACACCCACACACACTCACACCCACATCCACACACTCACACACCACACTCACCCACACGCACCCACACACACACACACATTCACACCCACATCCACACACACCCCCAACACACTTGCAGACCCTCAGCCTGTCTAGTTATCAGACTGTGGGTGTGAATGTGTGTGTGTGTGTGGGTGCGTGTGGGTGAGTGTGGTGTGTGAGTGTGTGGATGTGGGTGTGAGTGTGTGTGGGTGTGTGAGTATGGGTGTGAATGTGGGTGAGTGGGTGGGTTAGTGCATGTGTGAGTGTGTGTGAGAGTGTGTGCGTGTGTGTGAGTGAGTGAGTGTGTGTGTGGGTTAGTGTGTGGGGGTGTGTGGGTGTGAGTGTGTGGGGGTTAGTGTGTGTATGAGTGTGTGTGTGGGGGGTGAGTGTATGAGTGTGTGTGGGTGTGGGTGTGGGTGAGTGTGTGGGTGTGGGTGTGAGTGTGTGTCGGGTGTACACAATGGTGTTTGGACCCCTACTGACCATCTCCAGGGAGGCAGCCATGCGGGGGCCTGCTGTTTCCCACGGCTTCCAGGGCTGCCTCTTCAGCAAGGGTGGGGGGCCCTCTGTGAGCTGCCCCGTGGGCCGAGTGCGGGGCCCCCCACCCTTGCTGAAGAGGCAGCCCTGGAAGCCGTGGGAAACAGCAGGCCCCCGCATGGCTGCCTCCCTGGAGATGGTCAGTAGGGGTCCAAACACCATTGTGTACACCCGACACACACTCACACCCACACCCACACACTCACCCACACCCACACCCACACACACTCATACACTCACCCCCCACACACACACTCATACACACACTAACCCCCACACACTCACACCCACACACCCCCACACACTAACCCCCACACACACTCACTCACTCACACACACGCACACACTCTCACACACACTCACACATGCACTAACCCACCCACTCACCCACATTCACACCCATACTCACACACCCACACACACTCACACCCACATCCACACACTCACACACCACACTCACCCACACGCACCCACACACACACACACATTCACACCCACA
>NW_020842742.1:0-1154 GCF_003676395.1 Aethalodelphis obliquidens | reverse complement strand
ATCAGCCATATGCATACATATATCCCCATATCCCCTCCCTCTTGAGCTTCCCTCCCACCCTCCCTATCCCATCTCTCTAGGTCGCAAAGCACAATCTCCCTGTGCTATGCAGCTGCTTCCCACTAGCTATTTTACATTTGGTAGTGTACATATATCAATGCTACTCTCACTTTGCCCCAGCTTCCCCAATCACCCTGTGTCCTCAAGTCCATTCTTTATGTCTACATCTTTATTCCTGCCCTGCCACTAGATTCATTAGTACCATTTTTTTTTTTAGATTCCATATATATGCGTTTGCATACGGTGTTTGTTTTTCTCTTTCTGACTTACTTCACTCTGTATGACAGACTCTAGGTCCATCCACCTCACTATAAATAACTCAATTTCATTTCTTTTTATGGCTGAGTAATATTCCTCGTATATATGTGCCACATCTTCTTTATCCATTCATCTGTTGGTGGACATTAAGTTGCTTCCACATCCTGGCTATTGTATATAGAGCTGCAATGAACATTGTGGTACATGTCTCTTTTTGAATTATGGTTTTCTCAGGGTATATGCCCAGTAGTGAGATTGCTGGTCATATGGTAGTTCTATTTTTAGTTTTTTAAGGAACCTCCATACTGTTCTCCATAGTGGCTGTATCAATTTCCATTCCCACCACCAGTGCAGGACTGTACCCTTTTCACCACACTCTTTCCAGCATTTATTGTTTCTAGAGTTTTTGATAATAGCCATTCTGACTGGTGTGAGGTAATACCTCATTGTAGTTTTGACTTGCATTTCTGTAATAATTAGTGATTTTTAGCATCTTTTCATGTGTCTCTTGGCCATTTGTATGTCTTCTTTTGTGAAATATCTATTTAGGTCTTCCGCTTGCAAGATACAAAATTAATGCACAGAAATCTCTGGCATTCCTATACACTAACAACAAAAAATCAGAAAGAGAAATTAAGGAAACAATCCCATTTACCATCGCAACAAAAAGAATAAAATACCTAGGAATAAACCTACCTAAGGAGGCAAAAGACTTGTACTCAAACTATAAAACATTGATGAAAGAAATCAAAGATGACATAAACAGATGGAGAAATATACCATGTTCTTGGATTGGAAGAATCAATATTGTGAAAATGACTATATTACCCAAAGCA
>NW_020842741.1:0-1155 GCF_003676395.1 Aethalodelphis obliquidens | reverse complement strand
CAAGTGTGGGGCAGTGACCTGCTGCTGTCACTGCTTTGTATTAGGCTGCTTTTGCCTCCAGTGTGTGGTGGGATCCCTTGGAAGCTACTGCTGCTGCTGTCAATCACAAGGTTAAATTCATTTCAGAAATACTTAAGTATAAATATATAGCCTGGCTCTTGTAGGACCTCTGTATTTTTTTTATGGCTTTCATACAAATTACCCCAAATTTAGTGACTCAAAACAATGTAAATTTATTACCTTACAAGTCTGACATTGGTCTCAATTGAATAAAGTAAAAGTGTTGGCAGGATCAACAGATGAATGGATAAAGATGTGGCACATATATACAAAGGAATATTACTCAGCCATAAAAAGAAATGAAATTGAGTTATTTGTAGTGAGGTGGATTGACCTAGAGACTGTCATACAGAGTGAAGTAAGTCAGAAAAAGAAAAACAAATACCGTATGCTAACACATATATATGGAATCTAAAAAAAAAAGAAAAATTGGTTATGAAGAACCTAGGGGCAGGGCAGGAATAAAGACACAGCCATAGAGAGTGGACTTGAGGACACAGGGAGGGGGAAGGGTAATCTGGGATGAAGTGAGAGAGTGGCATGGACATATATACACTACCAAATGTAAAATAGATAGCTAGTGAGAAGCAGCCACAAAGCACAGGGAGATCAGCTCTGTGCTTTGTGTCCACCTAGAGGGGTGGGATAGGGAAGGGAGGGTGGTAGGGAGATGCAAGAGGGGGGAGATATGGGGATATATGTATATGTATAGCTGATTCACTTTGTTATGAAGCAGAAACTAACACACCATTGTAAGGCAATTATACTCCAATAAAGATGGTTAAAAAAGAAAAAAGAAGTGTTGGCAGAGCTACATTCTTTTCTGGAGGCTCTTATGGGTGTTTCTGTTCCCTGGACTTTATCTGCTTCCAGCGGTCACTTGTAGTCCTTGACTCAGAGTCCCCTTTCTCCACCTACAAAACCCAAAATGCTGCATCTCTCTGATTCTGCTTCTATTAGGACATCTCTCTCTTTCTCTTTCTACAGTTGGGAATGGTTTTCTGCTTTTAAGGACTCATGCAATTAGATTTGTTCCATGAGGTAATCCAGGATAATCTTTCTATCTCAAGGTCTATAACTTCAGTCATATCTGCA
>NW_020842740.1:0-1155 GCF_003676395.1 Aethalodelphis obliquidens | reverse complement strand
AGCCTCATTTTTCTGATAGCTTTTATGTTGCTTTTAAACTTTCTCTAAGAGTTGCATGTATTCTTTACAGAAAACTCTGTATTCTTTACAGAGTTGCATGTATTTCTTTACAACTCTTTCTCTAAGAGTTGCATGTATTCTTTAAACTTTCTCTAAGAGTTGCATGTATTCTTTACAGAAAATACACAGTAACAAGAGAACAATTACCTATAAGCTTAATACCCAGACATAAGCACTGTTCATTTTGGTGTATATATTTTCAGGCCTTTTTTTTTATATATATAAATATATTTATACACTTAGGGATTACTAAAATAGAATTGTAGTATACTTGCTATTTCATATTCCTGCTTTTTTCACTTAAGGTATCATGTAATACTCCATCATATTGATGTCCCACAGTTTAATCAATTCTTTGCAATTATATTTAGACAGTTTGCTTTTCCCTGTCACAAGCAATGTGAATACGTTGTATATACACCTCTGTGTCCATCGGGCTTACTTGTGTAGAATAAGGTAGTACACGTGGAATGACTAAGTGTGACATATTTTTAACACTGTTGATACACATTGCCAAATCACCACCCAGAAAGGCTATGCCAATTTGTAGTCCACCCCAAGAGTGGATGTGAAGCCTGCCTCTCACAAACACTGGCTGGTAGCACTTTTAAAAAACTGAAAGACTACAAAAATGAGTACCTCTCCCTTTTTTATGCAAGTGGGATTACTCCAAATTTTATACCTTTTTTCAGTTAATTTAGTATGACCATCTTAGCAAGTCAGTCAATTTGCATCTACTGCATCATGTTTTGTGACTGTTCAGTGTTCCGTTATATGAATATGCCACAGTACACATAGCTTATCCAATCTTCTATAAAAGGTATGTCCAGTTTTTCAGTTACAAAAAGTACTCTGATATATATCCTTACCTATATCTCTGACTATTTCTTTTGGTTAAATTCTTAGAAAGAGAGTTGTTGCATCAAAAGGGTATAGACATTTTGAAGACTTTTCTTACAGAATCGTGGCTTAATCTGATAGGAGAATAACCACATTTTGTTTTATTTTGTGTTCATTTGATTTACTGGTGAGCTTTACTGGCTGCTTGTATTCATTTGGCTAGTTGGTTAATGACACCGTGTGTCCATTCTTCTG
>NW_020842739.1:0-1155 GCF_003676395.1 Aethalodelphis obliquidens | reverse complement strand
GGAAGAATCAACATTGTGAAAATGACTCTACTACCCAAAGCAATCTATAGATTCAATGCAATCCCTATCAAACTACCACTGGCATTTTTCACAGAACTAGAACAAAAAATTTTGCAATTTGTATGGAAACACAAAAGACCCCGAATAGCCAAAGCAATTTTGAAAACGAAAAAAGGAACTGGAGGAATCAGGCTTCCTGACTTCAGACGATACTACAAAGCTACAGTAATCAAGACAGTGTGGTACTGGCACAAAGACAGAAATATAGATCAATGGAACAGGATAGAAAGCCCAGAGATAAACCCATGCACATATGGACACCTTATCTTTGATAAGGTGGCAGGAATGTACAGTGGAGAAAGGACAGACTCTTCAATACCTGGTGCCGGGAAAACTGGACAGGTACATGTAAAAGTATGAGATTAGATCACTCCCTAACACCATACACAAAAATAAGCTCAAAATGGATTAAAGAACTAAATGTAAGGCCAGAAAGTATCAAACTCTTAGTGGAAAACATAGGCAGAACACTCTATGACATAAATCACAGCAAGATCCTTTCTGACCCACCTCCTAGAGTAATGGAAATAAAAACAAAAATAAACAAATGGGACCTAATGAAACTTCAAAGCTTTTGCACAGCAAAGGAAACCATAAACAAGACCAAAAGACAACCCTCAGGATGGGAGAATATATTTGCAAAAGAAGCAACCGACAAAGGATTAATCTCCAAAATTTACAAGCAGCTCATGCAGCTCAATAACAAAAAAACAAACAACCCATTCCAAAAATGGGCAGAAGACCTAAATAAACATTTCTCCAAAGAAGATATACAGACTGCCAACAATCACATGAAAGAATGCTCAACATCATTAATCAGTAGAGAAATGCAAATCAAAACTACAATGAGATATCATCTCACACCAGTCAGAATGGCCATCATCAAAAAATCTAGAAACAATAAATGCTGGAGAGGGTGTGGAGAAAAGGGCACACTCTTGCACTGCTGGTGGGAATGTGAATTGGTTCAGCCACTATGGAGAACAGAATGGAGGTTCCTTAAAAAACTACAAATAGAACTACCATACGACCCAGCAATCCCACTACTGGGCATATACCCTGAGAAAACCATAATTCAAAAAGAGTCATGTACCA
>NW_020842738.1:410-1155 GCF_003676395.1 Aethalodelphis obliquidens | reverse complement strand
TGCTTTGTTTTGTAGAAGTTTCAGGAAACACCATACACTTCTCCCGAGTGCCTGTTGGCAATTGACATCCCGCCCATCAGCATAACAAGGCTCCCAGTTCTCCATGGCCTGTCCTGCCTTTCTGGATTTTACACTTTTTTCAGATGGCCCTTTTGACCGGGGGGAAGTGAGACTTCATTGTAGTGCAGATTTCCTTTGCAAGCTTGCTTGGTTGGCCAAAAAGGGTGTATGCGTCTTTTCCTGAATATATTCAGGAAAACACGCATACGCCCTTTTTGGCCAAGTGCCTCATGGTGGACGTTCTGCCTCTTGTCCTATGCTTTCAATGCAATTCCAGTCTACCTCCTGAAATCGGTTTCCTGCCATTGTGCCCCGCTTTCAAGTCCTCTTGGCAGCCTTACTTCAGTATATTTTTGGACGATAGCTGTCATTTATAACTCTGCAGGTGTGTGAATTACAGTGCCCCTGAGCTCGTTTCTTCAACTCGCTTTCTTTGGAGCTGGCCGCAACACCGCAGGATGGCTTCAGGCCCTAATCTGGTTCCGGCACGGCACGCTGAGCCTTTTGTTATTTCCTCTTCTTGGTGGGAAATGAGAGTTAAATTTGCCCGTCCAGACAGCTCCAGCTAGTCTCTCATTGGTTCTCCCTATTCCTGTTCATCTTCCGCAGAAATTGCAAACTGGGCCAAACAGGAGGTTAAAAGCGCTGACTCTCCCCACTTGGAGAGTCAGCGCTTTTAACCTCC
>NW_020842738.1:0-310 GCF_003676395.1 Aethalodelphis obliquidens | reverse complement strand
TTAGGGAGAGTGTTAGTAAAGCGTCTGGAATGTTGCACCCGAGTACCAGGGGACCAAAATTGAGACATATTTGAACACGTCTCCCGATCACATGGTTGATCATACTCTAGGTTCCACATGCATGTTTTAGCTGAAGGAAGAATACCTTAAACCTGGGTAGTTGAAACCCGTGGAATGGGTGCCATGAAATATGACTTCAAAGGGGCTTCATTTGCTCACCAAACCTCTCTAATCCTATCACTGCTGCATTTATGCCCCTGTACACATGCTTGATTCTCTTTCGGAGACATAGCAATCCATAGGTTTTAAG
>NW_020842737.1:0-1155 GCF_003676395.1 Aethalodelphis obliquidens | reverse complement strand
TGAAATTAGAATACTCCCTAACACCATACAGAAAAATAAATTCAAAACGGATTAGAGGCCTTAACGTAAGACCGGACAGTATAAAACTCTTAGAGGAAAAAATAGGAAGAATACTCTGACATAAATCACAACAAGATCTTTTTTGATCCACCTCCTAGAGTAATGCGATAAAAAAGAAAAATAAACAAATGGGAACTAATGAAACATAAAAGCTTTTGCAAAGCAAAGGAAAGTAAAAACAAGACGAAAAGACAACCCTCAGAATGGGAGAATATATTTGCAAATGAATCAACAGACATAGGATTAATCTCCAATAATATATAAACAGCACATGCAGCTCAATATTAAAAAAAAAAACAACCCAATACAAAAATGGCAGAAGATCTAAATAGACATTGATTCCAAGAAGAGAGAGAGATGGCCAAGAAGCACATGGAAAGTTTCTCAACATCACTAATTATTAGAGAAATGCAAATCAAAACTACAATTAGGTATCACCTCACACCTGTTAGAATGGACATCATCAGAAAATCTACAAACAACAAATGCTGGGGAAGGTGTGGAGAAAAGGAACGCTCTTCCACTATTGGTGGGAATGTAAATTGATACAGTCACTATGGAGAACAATATGGAGGTTCCTTAAAAAACTAAAAATAGAATTACCATATGATCCAGCAATCCCACTACTGGGCATATACCCAGAGAAAAACATAAATCAAAAAGACACATTCACCACAATGTTCACTGCAGCACTATTTACAATAGCCAGGTAATGGGAGCAACCTAAATGCACACAGACAGATGAATGGATAAAGATGTGGTACATATATAAAATGGAATGTTACTCAGCAATAAAAAGGAATGAAATTGGGTCATTTGTACAGACGTCGATGGACCTAGAGATTGTCATACAGAGTGAAACAAGACAGAAAGAGAAAAAGAAATATTGTATATTAATGCATATATGTGGAACCAAGAAAAATGGAACAGATGAACTGCTTTGCAGGGCAGAAATAGAGACACAGATGTAGAGAACAAGCGTATGGAAACCAAGGGGGGAAAGCAATGGGGGGGTAGTGTTGGGATGAATTGGGAGTTTGGGACTGAATTATATACACCCATATGTGTATAATCGATAACCAGAAAGAACCTGCT
>NW_020842736.1:0-1156 GCF_003676395.1 Aethalodelphis obliquidens | reverse complement strand
TCTCTGTTTATCTTTATCAGTCTTGCTAGATCTTTATTGGTTAGATTGCTTATTTCAAAGAACCAGCCTTTTGTTTCATTGATTTCCCCCCCCTATTTTCCTGTTTTCAGTTTCATGGATTTCTGTTTCATCTTTATTATTTCCTTCTTTCTGCTTGTTTAGTGTTTTTTCCTCTTCCTTTTTTACTATTTTAATATAGAAAATTAGATTATTGCTTTGAAATATTTTCTTTCCCAATTTAGTGCTATAAACTTCCCTTTCAGCATTGCTTTCACTTCATTCCGCAAACTTTGATCTGTTATATCTCCATTTTCTTTTATTCTGTGCATTTAAAAATTTTTTCCTTGATGCTGTCTTTTTTACCCATGAGTTATTTGGAAGTGTGATGTTTAGTTTTCATGTGATTGAAGGTTTTCCTGTTGTCTTTCTCTTATTGATTTCTAGTCTGATTCCATTATGGCTAGAGAACATACTCTCTATGATTTTAATTCTTTTAAATCTGCTAATGTTTTTTTATCGCCCAGTATATGGTATATGAGTGAATGTTCCATGGACACTTGAATATGTATTCTGTTCTTATTGAGGGTGTTCTTTAAATGTCAGTTATATCCTGCTGATTGATGCTGTTTTCAGTTCTTCCATATCCTTGCTGATTTTTCTCTCTGGTAGTTCTCTAAATTGCTGTGTTGAAGTCTCAAATAATAATTGTGGATTTAAAACTTTCTCCTTTAACCTTTTTCAGTGTTTGCTTCATGTATTTTGAAGTTCTGTTGTTTGGTGCACACACATTTACTATCACTAGGTCATCTAGGTGGATTATTCCTGTTATCTTTATGTAATGACCCTCTTTGCCCCTAATTATTTCCTTTGCTCTGAATTCTACTTTATCTGATGTTAATATAGCCATTCCTGCTTTTTCTGATTAATGTTCACATGATATATCATTTTCATCCTTTTACGTTGAACTACCTATATCATGATGTTTAAAGTAAGCTTCTTATAGACAGTATATAGTTGGACCATGCTTGCGATTTTTTAATCTGCTCTTCCAATCTCTGTCTTTGACTTGGTTATTTAGATCATTTACAGTTAATGTAATTATTGCCATGTCAAAGATTTGGTCTACCATGTTATTTTTTGTTTTGTCTTTTACCTT
>NW_020842735.1:583-1156 GCF_003676395.1 Aethalodelphis obliquidens | reverse complement strand
CTATATCGTCCCCGTCCCCTAACCCTAAACCTAGCCAGAACCCTAACGCTAACACTTCCCCGAAGCCTGACCATCACCCGTCCCCTAATCCTAACCCGTACGCTAACACTAACCCGCGCGCTCACCCGCACGCTCCCCCTAAGGCGTTGCCGTACCCTCACCTGGACCCTAAACCGTCCCGTCCTCTAACCCTAACCCTAGTCCGAAACCTAACCCTGCACCGAAGCCTGACGCTCCCCCGTCCCCTAATCCTAACCCGTACGCTAACACTAACCCGCGCTCTCACATGCACGCTCCCCCTAAAGCGTTGTAGTACCCTCACCTGGACCCTAAACACTCCCCGTCCCCTAACCCTAACCCTAGCCCGAACCCTAACACTAACACTTCCCCGAAGCCTGACCCTCACCCGTCCCCTAATCCTAACCCGTACGCTAACACTAACCCGCGCCCTCACACGCACGCTCCCCTTAAAGCGTTGCCGTACCCTCAAGTGGACCCTAAACCGTCCCCGGCCCCTAACCCTAAGCCTAGCCCAAACCCTAACCCTATCCCTTCCCCGAAGCCTGACCCTCA
>NW_020842735.1:0-573 GCF_003676395.1 Aethalodelphis obliquidens | reverse complement strand
CTATATCGTCCCCGTCCCCTAACCCTAAACCTAGCCAGAACCCTAACGCTAACACTTCCCCGAAGCCTGACCATCACCCGTCCCCTAATCCTAACCCGTACGCTAACACTAACCCGCGCGCTCACCCGCACGCTCCCCCTAAGGCGTTGCCGTACCCTCACCTGGACCCTAAACCGTCCCGTCCTCTAACCCTAACCCTAGTCCGAAACCTAACCCTGCACCGAAGCCTGACGCTCCCCCGTCCCCTAATCCTAACCCGTACGCTAACACTAACCCGCGCTCTCACATGCACGCTCCCCCTAAAGCGTTGTAGTACCCTCACCTGGACCCTAAACACTCCCCGTCCCCTAACCCTAACCCTAGCCCGAACCCTAACACTAACACTTCCCCGAAGCCTGACCCTCACCCGTCCCCTAATCCTAACCCGTACGCTAACACTAACCCGCGCCCTCACACGCACGCTCCCCTTAAAGCGTTGCCGTACCCTCAAGTGGACCCTAAACCGTCCCCGGCCCCTAACCCTAAGCCTAGCCCAAACCCTAACCCTATCCCTTCCCCGAAGCCTGACCCTCA
>NW_020842734.1:533-1156 GCF_003676395.1 Aethalodelphis obliquidens | reverse complement strand
TTGCTCAATGAAATGGACTCAACCCCGCATATTAAACGCCTAAGAATGTACCTGACTAGTAAGTATCTTAAAACCTAGGGATTGCTATGTCTCCAAAAGAGAATGAAGTTTGTGTACCGGGGCATAAACAAGGCAGTGATAGTATTGGAGAGGTTCGGTGAGCAAACGAAGACCCTTTGAAGTCCTATTGCATGGTAACCATTCCATGGGTCTCAACTATCCAGGTTAAAGGTATTCTTCCTTCAGCTAAAACATGTATGTGGAACCCAGAGTATGATCCATCGTGTGATTGGGAGACGTGTTCAAATATGTTTCAGTTTTCATCCCCTGGTACTCGGGTGCAACATTCCAGACGCTTTACTAACACTCTCCTCACCTGTAGAGTCAGCGCCTTTAACCTCCTGTTTGGCCCAGTTTGCAATTTCTGTGGAAGATGAACAGTAATAGGGAGAACCAATGAGAGACTAGCTGGAGGTGTCTGGACGGGCAAATTTAACTCTCATTTCCCACCAGGAAGACGAATTAACCAAAGGCTCAGCATGCCGTGCCGGAACCAGATTAGGGCCTGAAGCCATGCTGCGGTGTTGCGGCCAGCTCAAATGAAAGCGAGTTGAAGAAAGGAG
>NW_020842734.1:0-433 GCF_003676395.1 Aethalodelphis obliquidens | reverse complement strand
ACGTCCACAATGATGCACTTGGCCAAAAAGGGCGTATGCGTCTTTTCCTAAATATATTCAGGAAAAATCGCATACACCCTTTTTGGCCAACCAAGCAAGCTTGCAATGGAAATCTGCACTACAATGAAGTCTCATTCCCACCGGTCAAAGGGGCCATGTTTAAAAAGTGTAAAATCCAGAAAGGCAGGACAGGCCATGGAGAACTGGGAGCCTTGTTATGCTGATGGGCAGGAAGTAAATTGCCAAGAGCCACTCGGGAGAAGTGTATGGTGTTTCCTGAAACATCTAAAAAACACAGCAACAGAGCCTAGGGCACTTCCACTTATGGTCCTATAGCTTAGGGAAATTAAAATCAAAAAGACACAGCCACCCCAAAGTTTGGGACGCCTCTGTTTACAAGAACCTCTTTTACCGTACAAGTTCAATATCACAG
>NW_020842733.1:0-1156 GCF_003676395.1 Aethalodelphis obliquidens | reverse complement strand
TAATGTATATATCATAATTCCTCATTATCTTATTGGGCTATTATTATATTATTACTCTCCTATTCTCACCAGTGGTCACAGCTTTTATCTTTTTCCCCCCAAATATTGGATATTTCATTTTATTTTCACTTTTTATAAGTCAAATCTCCAGTCAACACAACTGGTATTTGCAAACCTGTGCAACTTTTAGTTAGTTGCCACATGAAGTCTTAACAAAAATCTTCTAGATTTACCATAAAAAAGGAGCCTGCTAAGAAGATTGGCAATAGCAGAAACCAGAGTATATGAAGGCTCTGTCCTACGTGCATTTTTAAAATATGGCATTACCTAGAGTTTTTTTATATATATTTATAGCTAGAGTTTTAATGACGTGTACAGTAGGAAAATAAATGAACACATAAAATGCTGTTAGAGAAATTTGAATCTCCCATTGAAAAATCGATTCCATTTTACAAAAACTAGCTCTTCCCACAAGACATTGTGGTTTACAGAGGCTAAATTTTAAAATCTGCTGTCTATATCCATAAATCTGTGTATCTATCCAGTGATATATCTACATCTTGGCATGGATGTCCATGGAGTGATCTGAAGAGTAAATGAGCTGCATAATGATGTGCATAGTGTGTTCTAATGTTTATAGGAAAATAAACACCCCATACAGGGCATTATAGTGGAATTTCTCTCCCTCCCCCGCCGACGCCCTCCTTCCTCTCCCTCTCCCTCTTTCTCCTTTCCTCCCTCTTTCTCTCTCTCTTTCTTTGTATATGACAAATATACTTCAGTGAAACCCATGAGGTAGATACTGGGGGTTAAAATGGGATGTAAAGAGAAAATTATGTAGTGGGAGATTATTAAATGTTGCATTATATGCAACATTTAAGGGCATAAGGTATCTTTCTATTTCTTATGACTGCACATGGATTGACAATGATCTTAATTTTTAAATAAAATTAAAGCAAGTTTGTGGCATCATTTAAATGCTACTAAACTCTCAACAAAATAACAATCATAATATTAAAAAGAAATGTAATATTGATGTACACAAGAACATTGACTATGCTGAGTAACAGAAGCTGGATAAAAATGAGTACATACTGATTCCATTTATATAAAATGCTAGAACATGTAATCTATGGAGACAGCAAGCAAATCAGTG
>NW_020842732.1:0-1157 GCF_003676395.1 Aethalodelphis obliquidens | reverse complement strand
AAGGGAATATATTGCAGGTGACATACACCTCCATAAGACAGCTTATGGATCATACACCTCCATAAGACAGCTGATCGTAAGTTCACCACTGATTGTAATAAACCTTTCTTTGTGTATGAATGTAAAAGGAAAGCCATGCCTAAGGATATTACTAAACAACATGGCAAACAACAAAGACCCATTGCCTATCATGGCCTACCCCTTAAAGTTCAACAAAACTTACACTTCTTGTCTCAAAGTAATTACAGCCTTGGCTAAATTGGTTGAAGCATCTTCAGATCTTGCTCCGGAATCTCCATTTAAATCTGATGGTACTACATACAGTACAAATTGTTCTCCAATCTAAACCACTCAAACTTTGTCTACCAGTTAGTTGACTAATCATAAAATATTAATTTCTCCGCATATTATTCAACTTTGTTACACTTCTCAATTAAAGGATCTCATGATTGTACTTCTGTTATTCAAAATGCCTTCATGTCCAGAACAGATCTTTTGGACACTCTCATACAAAATTCTGAATTGACATGTTTTTAAAATAATCTTCCTTTAAATATTGAAAAGAAAAAATACCAAGCTGGTTATGCAATAGCTACTCTAAACTCCCTTTAAAACCAATCATTAGCAGGAGCAAAATTAACTCAACTAGCTGAACTTGTGGATCTCTCTTGGATATATTAAACTACAAAATGTATACATACAGTGTTAGTTATAGATTTTTTTTTTTTTTTTTTTTTTTTTTTTTGCGGTACGCGGGCCTCTCAGTGTTGTGTCCTCTCCTGTTGCGGGGCACAGGCTCCGGACGCGCAGGCTCAGCGGCCATGGCTCACGGGCCCAGCTGCTCCGCGGCATGTGGGATCTTCCCGGACCGGGGCACGAACCCATGTCCCCTGCATCGGCAGGTGGACTCTCAACCACTGCGCCACCAGGGAAGCCCAAGAACCTTCTTAAGTACAAGTTAAGACTAAGCAGATAGGTCAATTAAATGGAATAGCAAATCAATAATTAAGCCTAATTGTATATGGAAATTCAGTATATGTTAAAGACAGTATCTCAAATCAGTGGGGAGGAATGAGTTCTCAGTAAGTATATTGTGACAAGTGTGTTAGTGAGAGTGTCCCATTTTATTTTACTTAAAAAATTTTTTTTCTTTATTT
>NW_020842731.1:0-1157 GCF_003676395.1 Aethalodelphis obliquidens | reverse complement strand
AATATGAATGTCTCCATTTTTAAAAAGCACATCTAAAAGCAACAAAAAGAAAAAAAATCCAAAGTTAAACTTTAAAAGATATAAATTTTATTGAACATATTTTTGGAATAGTGCTTTAAACTCAGTAGATAACAGCTTGCTTATTTTATTTCAAAGGGAGTGAAACTAGTTTGGTTGGCTTTCAGAGCTTTTCTAATCCAGCACAAGAATTTGAAAACTTTTGTGTGTGTCTGCACATGTATATGTGACAGAAAGGGAAAAGGAGGCATTCTATGACAAAGAAAAATAAAATCATTAGGAAGGCACAGATTCACACAATTTAAAATGACAGAATCAGTTTACTGAGAGATTACAATTTAACATGCAATTGTAATGTGCTCACAAGTTTTCTGGGACCAAGCTTAGCTAGCCCTTTTTGAAAATCCTTAGCCTGTTCTTACTAGTGTTATACAAAATACTTAAAGGCATTTGATTCATTTTCCTGATTAGTAAGTTAACTTTTCTTAAACGAAGCAGTAAATTCTACAATGTATATAATCAAAATTAAAATTTCCCATGGATCTAAGAATTTGAAAAGTAAACAGCTTTATAATACAGTGGTTTTAGAAATAATACTGTAAAAGTTAAAATTGAATGGTCTTTGCTTCAGTTGAGGCTTCACCTGATCTCTAAAATATGGGATATATCAAATTTTGGACATGGCTTAAGTATTGAAAGAATAGACTGAAGATGTATTTTAAAAGAGTAGTATCTGAAACAAGATGCAAAATATATAAGATTGGTAAGTGAGGTAGGGCAAATACTGTGAGGAACAATGTTGGAAAGAGTAAAAAATCATGAGAGTAAAGGCCTACATTGTTCAAGTTTAAAGTCGTTTGCAACATTTCCTTGCCTTCAACTCACTTCAAGAATCATAAACTTGAAAGTGTCCTAAAGGCTTCTGATTTTTGTGGAGTTCAAGAACAATAACCAAAAAAAAAAAAAACCAAAGTAGTGTATGATAAACCCCCTCAGAGTTTATCACAACTGAACCAGCAAAAGATTCAAACAGCTTCAGTCAGCAGCCCCTGGAGGTGCTGGAAGAGGAGTTAATGTTATGAACAAGATCAGTGCCTTGTGGTTGCACTTGAAGTATAGCTTCTGCCTTTCATTTGGGT
>NW_020842730.1:0-1158 GCF_003676395.1 Aethalodelphis obliquidens | reverse complement strand
TACGTACGATCATTCTAAGTACATAAGTCAAAAAGAAAAAGACACATATCATAAGATATCACTTAAAGGTGGAATCAAAAATGGCTACATATGAAATAAATTAAAAAAGATAAACATAGTCAAATATGTAGAAAACACGCATAAGGCTGCTAAAGGGGAAACGTAGGGAGGGGTGAGGCATTATCCAGGAGGTTGAAATTAGCAAATATACTGTTCCAAATACCAAACTGATAATCGAAAAGGCCTATACGGTACCTCAAAGAATGGCACTCGGCACACTCAAGTCATCGGAAAAGAATATATATGACTGGTAAGAATCTGAAGAAGAATTTATTGATGTCTCTCTATATGTGAATCAAATGGATGTACAGCAGCAAGAAACAGACCATTGAAAATCAGCTGTAACCAATATAATAATAAATTTTAAAAAAAGACAGTGAGACAGAAAAATTCTTACAACTTTTGCTCAGGGGCTGTTAATCAACATGGATTGAACACATATAGATGCACAGCAGGATGAGACATAAGGCTGGAAACTGATCGCGCTAAGAGAATTAGTGAGGTTGGGTGAGGAAATGCAGACCCTTTAAAGTAATACTGCTTGGTACCCATTGCATGGGTCCCAAATCTGCAGGTTCAAGGGAACTGCCTACAGGTAAAACATGCATGGGAAACCCAGAGGACTATACACCGTGTGAACGGGAAAGGTGTCTAAAATGCACCTCATTTTTCATCTCCTTGTGTTCGGGTTCACCATTCCAGCCACATTACTAAAAATCTCCCCACTTGGAGAATCGGTGCCTTTAACCCCCTGTTTCGCACAGTTTGCAATTTGTGCAGAGGATGAACGGGAAGAGGGGGAACCAATGAGACACCAGCTGTGGGTGTTTCGACAGGCACATGTCAGTCTAATTTCCCATCGGGAAGAAGAATTAACCAAAGGCTCAGCCTGCCGGCCCGAAACCAGAATAGGGCCTGAAGCAATCCTGCAGTTTTGCGGCCATCTCACAAAAAAGCAAGTTGAAAAATGGAGCTCAGGGGCAGTGCAATTCACAAACCTGCAGAGTTATAAATGACACCTAACGTCCAAAAATATTTTGAGGTAAGGCAACGAAGAGGCTCTGAATGCAAGGCAGAATTTCAGGAAACAGATTTCAA
>NW_020842729.1:0-1158 GCF_003676395.1 Aethalodelphis obliquidens | reverse complement strand
ACATTTGAAAATCAGTAATGCTAACTCATCATATCACTAGGCTAAAGGAAATAATCACATGACCATATCAAGAAAAAAATTTTGATAAAATCCAATACCCATTCTTCATAAAATTTCCCAGCAAACTAGAAGTAGAGAGGCATTGGCTCAGCTTCATATACTGAATAGAACATCTAAAAATAAAAACAACAACAACAGGTAAAACATCCTACTTCATATTGAGAAGATAGATGCTCTCACACTAAGATCAGGAACGAGGCTAAGATATCCCTTCTCACCATGCCTATTCAACACTGGACTGGAAGTCCTAGCCAATGCAACAAGATAAGAGAAGGAAGAAAAAGATATACAGATTTGAAAGGAAAAAATAAACCTGTTTTTGCTCACAGATGACCTAACTGTCTACGTAGGAAATCTCAAATAACCAACAACAAGAAAATTCCTGGTATCAGTAAGCCAAGGTTAATATACAACAGTCAATTGTTTCCCAATAAACAAATGGAATTTGCAATTGAAAAACCTAATGCCATTTACATTAGCACCAAAAAAGATCGATTATAAATAATTCTTAGAACAATGTAAGATTCGTATGACAAATACAAATGTCACTGAAAAAAATTAAAGAAGATCTAAATAAATAGAGAAACACTCCATGTTCATGGATAGGAGGATGCAAGATTGTTCAGATGTCAGTTACTCCCAACTTGATTTATATACTCAGTACAATTCTGCTCAAAACTGCAGCAAGTTATTTTGTAGATAGCAACAAACAATCTAAAGTTTATATTAAAAATGAAAAGATCCATAATAACCAACTCAAATCAATACCGAAGAAGATCAAAGTCAGAGAACTGATATTACTGGATTTCAAAATGGACTTTAAAGCTACAATAATCAAGACCACATACTATTAGCAAAAGAAGAGACAAATAGACCAGGGCACAGAATAGAAAACCTAGAAACAGACCCCTCATACAGTCAACTGATCTTTAACAAAGGAGCAAAGGCAATTCAATAGAGAAAGGGGTCTTTTAACTCACACTGCTGGGACAACTAGACATCCACATACAACAGAAAAGAATGTTGATACAGACTTTACATGTTGCAAAATAATTAACTCAAAATGGATCACAGACCTAAATGGAAAACTCAAAATTA
>NW_020842728.1:0-1160 GCF_003676395.1 Aethalodelphis obliquidens | reverse complement strand
CGGATAGGTCGCTACTTTAAAACCTCATTAGTATACTTAGCGCAAGCACAGTGGCCACAGGAAGGATGATTCAGCTTACTTCAGCTTCCTGCTGCGTGGCAGTTAGCTGACCGCGCCCTACATCTCCCCCTTTTTTATTTACTAGAATCACCAAGCAGAATGCAGCCCGTACAAGTGTTCACCTCATGATGTGCTCACTGTTCGAGGGCAGCCTTCCGTTGGCATGTCTGAGACACCTTCCTGCGTGCAATGCCAACAAGGGCTGCAGGGTGCAAAGGCTGACTCAGAATAAGTTTTGATTCCCTATAGAGGTGCAATGGCAACAGGGCCTCTCCGTGCAAGGGCAATCCATTCGAATTGTTTAGGACGGAGATCCAGGCTGCGGGAGAATCACCTTCACTAACAGCCAAAAGCGCTTGAGTGAGTAGGACCTTATCTCGATGTGCCCTGACGCGCATGCGACAGACCAACCAGAGACATATTATAATCCCAAATATACAGCAGAGCCCAAAGATCCCCACCCCTACCCACTCTTTAAAGAAGGAAAAGGCAGAAGAGAGCCAAGAGGTAAAATCTCCAAAGGTAACGGGTTCCAGCTTGGTAGCATTCAGTTGCATAATCTGAATCTTTTGCTTAAATATCATCCGTTCAGCTTCTTGAGACCAGTTTCCCTTTAGGAATTCTCCAATCTCTGCACTCAATCCTTTGTGGAATTCCAACTAATACAAAGACTTCGATTCAAAATAAAATCACTGGCATTATACGGTGCCCAGTCATAATTCAATGGCTGGGTACAGGCCGTATTCATTTCACAACTAGTGGAATAAAATATTGGAAGAACTCTGCTCTGAGAGTGAACCGGCATGGGAACTGGCCAGGTCCGGCTAATTCCCCAGAACGTCATATTCTCTGCCCTAAGCAAGGGAAGAATCATCAGGAACATCCAGCTCAGCATCTTCTCTGAAGTTTTCTTCAACAATTCTCGTCAGTCTTGATGGCACCCAGATCGGATCTTGATCCTGACTGGACTACTCACCGACGGTTCACTCCGTGTGTCGAGTTCTGAATCGGTCCTCCATGCAGGGCGCGAAGTTCCCGGGTTTCGGCACCAAATGCGGCGAGCCGCCTCCGACCAGCAGAATGACGAGTCGCCACACGCA
>NW_020842727.1:0-1160 GCF_003676395.1 Aethalodelphis obliquidens | reverse complement strand
TGCGTGTGGCGACTCGTCATTCTGCTGGTCGGAGGCGGCTCGCCGCATTTGGTGCCGAAACCCGGGAACTTCGCGCCCTGCATGGAGGACCGATTCAGAACTCGACACACGGAGTGAACCGTCGGTGAGTAGTCCAGTCAGGATCAAGATCCGATCTGGGTGCCATCAAGACTGACGAGAATTGTTGAAGAAAACTTCAGAGAAGATGCTGAGCTGGATGTTCCTGATGATTCTTCCCTTGCTTAGGGCAGAGAATATGACGTTCTGGGGAATTAGCCGGACCTGGCCAGTTCCCATGCCGGTTCACTCTCAGAGCAGAGTTCTTCCAATATTTTATTCCACTAGTTGTGAAATGAATACGGCCTGTACCCAGCCATTGAATTATGACTGGGCACCGTATAATGCCAGTGATTTTATTTTGAATCGAAGTCTTTGTATTAGTTGGAATTCCACAAAGGATTGAGTGCAGAGATTGGAGAATTCCTAAAGGGAAACTGGTCTCAAGAAGCTGAACGGATGATATTTAAGCAAAAGATTCAGATTATGCAACTGAATGCTACCAAGCTGGAACCCGTTACCTTTGGAGATTTTACCTCTTGGCTCTCTTCTGCCTTTTCCTTCTTTAAAGAGTGGGTAGGGGTGGGGATCTTTGGGCTCTGCTGTATATTTGGGATTATAATATGTCTCTGGTTGGTCTGTCGCATGCGCGTCAGGGCACATCGAGATAAGGTCCTACTCACTCAAGCGCTTTTGGCTGTTAGTGAAGGTGATTCTCCCGCAGCCTGGATCTCCGTCCTAAACAATTCGAATGGATTGCCCTTGCACGGAGAGGCCCTGTTGCCATTGCACCTCTATAGGGAATCAAAACTTATTCTGAGTCAGCCTTTGCACCCTGCAGCCCTTGTTGGCATTGCACGCAGGAAGGTGTCTCAGACATGCCAACGGAAGGCTGCCCTCGAACAGTGAGCACATCATGAGGTGAACACTTGTACGGGCTGCATTCTGCTTGGTGATTCTAGTAAATAAAAAAGGGGGAGATGTAGGGCGCGGTCAGCTAACTGCCACGCAGCAGGAAGCTGAA
Source organism: Aethalodelphis obliquidens (assembly GCF_003676395.1). NCBI lineage: Eukaryota > Metazoa > Chordata > Mammalia > Artiodactyla > Delphinidae > Aethalodelphis > Aethalodelphis obliquidens. The sequence goes on along the minus strand of NW_020842727.1, from coordinate 79 downwards.
GTAAGCTGAATCATCCTTCCTGTGGCCACTGTGCTTGCGCTAAGTATACTAATGAGGTTTTAAAGTAGCGACCTATCCG
>NW_020842726.1:0-1160 GCF_003676395.1 Aethalodelphis obliquidens | reverse complement strand
TAATGTATATATCATAATTCCTCATTATCTTATTGGGCTATTATTATATTATTACTCTCCTATTCTCACCAGTGGTCACAGCTTTTATCTTTTTCCCCCCAAATATTGGATATTTCATTTTATTTTCACTTTTTATAAGTCAAATCTCCAGTCAACACAACTGGTATTTGCAAACCTGTGCAACTTTTAGTTAGTTGCCACATGAAGTCTTAACAAAAATCTTCTAGATTTACCATAAAAAAGGAGCCTGCTGAGAAGATTGGCAATAGCAGAAACCAGGGTATATGAAGGCTCTGTCTTACGTGCATTTTTAAAATATGGAATTACCTAGAGTTTTTTAATATATATTTATAGCTAGAGTTTTAATGAAGTGTACAGTAGGAAAATAAATGAACACATAAAATGCTGTTAGAGAAATTTGAATCTCCCATTGAAAAATCGATTCCATTTTACAAAAACTAGCTCTTCCCACAAGACATTGTGGTTTACAGAGGCTAAATTTTAAAATCTGCTGTCTATATCCATAAATCTGTGTATCTATCCAGTGATATATCTACATCTTGGCATGGATGTCCATGGAGTGATCTGAAGAGTAAATGAGCTGCATAATGATGTGCATAGTGTGTTCTAATGTTTATAGGAAAATAAACACCCCATACAGGGCATTATAGTGGAATTTCTCTCCCTCCCCCGCCGACGCCCTCCTTCCTCTCCCTCTCCCTCTTTCTCCTTTCCTCCCTCTTTCTCTCTCTCTTTCTTTGTATATGACAAATATACTTCAGTGAAACCCATGAGGTAGATACTGGGGGTTAAAATGGGATGTAAAGAGAAAATTATGTAGTGGGAGATTATTAAATGTTGCATTATATGCAACATTTAAGGGCATAAGGTATCTTTCTATTTCTTATGACTGCACATGGATTGACAATGATCTTAATTTTTAAATAAAATTAAAGCAAGTTTGTGGCATCATTTAAATGCTACTAAACTCTCAACAAAATAACAATCATAATATTAAAAAGAAATGTAATATTGATGTACACAAGAACATTGACTCTCTATGCTGAGTAACAGAAGCTGGATAAAAATGAGTACATACTGATTCCATTTATATAAAATGCTAGAACATGTAATCTATGGAGACAGCAAGCAAATCAGTG
>NW_020842725.1:0-1160 GCF_003676395.1 Aethalodelphis obliquidens | reverse complement strand
AGGAACCTGAAATCCGTTCTCTTCAGGCTGTAGAGAAGCTTCAGGAGAACTTTTATTCAGCTCCGTCCGAAGTGCAGACCAGGCACGTTCTGTGCTAGTAGGAATCCCCCCGGACCGGCTGCCCTCCAATCTCCTCCCGGTTGCCTTGGCGGGCAGTGGGGTCTTGGGTCAGCCTGAGCGCTGGACCGCCTACCTGGGGAAAGGCCCTTCAGGGAAGTGCAGCTGCCCCTTGGCTGTTGCCTGGGTCTCTGTGCCCTGCAGGGAGCGTAAAGGGTTCTGACAGGACACAAAGGTGAGGAATCCTTCCCTGTAGTGAGTGGGAGGATGAGAGGAGCAGATAGGAAATGCGTCAAAAGCAGGGGGAGTATTCTCAAGTGCTTGTCACAATTGTCTGCATGGGTGGCTGCCCTGTGATAATAGTGCTTAGTGTTGCCTTTTCCTGACCTTGACCCAGTCTCAGGTCCAGTGTGATTAAGTGCTCTAAACCGTCCGTTTTTCTGAGGCTGTGGAACTGGTACCATTTTCCTGCGAGAAAGGCGGCACATCCTGGGAGATAGTAAGTGTCTACTCCACAGAGAGTCCAGAAGAGTCACGTGGTGCTGTCTCTGTGGTGCAGTGGGTTAGCGCGATCGGCTGTTAATGGGAAGGTTGGTGGTTCGAGCCCACCCAGGGACGGTGGGAGAGGTTTTTGAACTCATTCAGCGTTTTCCGTGTTGATTACCATTCCCGGTGTTCCATGCTGATTATTACCTGTACATCTGCTCCCACAAAATTTACAGAATGCAGTTCGGGGTCCTATCCACCTCACGACTGCTGCCAGTCTTGGGCCACACTCCCATTCCCAGCTCTATTGTCTGTCGTCTCTATTGGACTCTATACTTGCCTAACTTATGGCCTCCTGAAAGAGATCCAGGAATCCACGGTCTGGTGGGATAGTCTTTATTCGTCCAAGTCTATAGACTTGGGCAAGAAAGCCATATTTTATGTGTGTTAAACTTTTCATGTGTGAACGTTAGTAATTGTTCTATGAATGATGTTAGCAGTGAACTCATCATCATAATTCTGCACTGCATTATTTTTGATAAAGGGCTTTCTTCCATGGTTGTGTATTTTTTGGTTTCATGGTTTCACGATGACAAATATGCTGCAACCATCATTAT